>NC_138748.1:65056192-65261904 GCF_965113315.1 Podarcis vaucheri
ACTTTGGTTCTAAAAGTGGTAAATGTTTCTGAATTATTTGTACAGGAGCACAAAGATGGCTTGTGTAAACCATGTGGTCTAAGCCTGGAAAATCCAGTTTAGATCTCCTTACTGGTAGGGTTCACAAGTTGGAAGAGATTAGAAGAAAGAGTTTGGTAACCCTTCCTCCCAAGCTGAGCGTGTATAACCTTGCTAAGCCTGGCACGACAGCTTAGTCTATGGTCTTAACCCCTTCATTAATTAATTAGAGTTAAGCATATTGATTATATGAGGCTGATTTATCCAATGTTTCTTTACCCCATCATATGCATCTTTCTAAACATCATTTAGCTGCCCAACTAAATTGCAAAATTCAGAGAAATGCGAATTTTGTAAGATGTCTGTTCTTTGGTTCTCATATTCCGAATGCAGATCTCCCTTTAAATATGAAGTGAATTGAATTTATCTCTCATCTCTAGCCTTCATTCTCCAGCAAGTAACCTTCTTGTTCCATTTCAGACATTGTTTTTCCTCACGAAGATGCCATGTCTAGGAACTACACATTTATAGCAGAGTAGTATAGTATTTATACTAAAACTGTGTTGCCTCTCACAATAAAGGGGAAAAGAAAACACTGTTAATGACAAGAGACCTGAAGCACTATTTGGACTTTAAAAAAAACAATACTTTTAGTTAATATGCTGCTAAAATATAATTGAATTGAATTGCCACTACTTTCACTTTCACATCATTGCCTCTATTGTTCTTTGGACTGGAGGCAAACAGAATTCCCAGCTCTGAACCCATCTGCAGAATATTCCCCCTTAGCGTTTTCTACATCAGTGGCTCAGAGATCCTCAGGCCCAAGGGGGTCAAACTGCACCCCTCCAGCTCCCCAAACCACACCCCTCACCAGCCCTGCTTTGCACCCCACATAATTTTCCCTGGCTGAAATGGGTCCTTGAACTCTGACAATGGATGGAAGATAGAGAGGGGATATACCAGTGCAGAAACCAGCCTACTTTACAAAGGTACCTTTTAGATTCACTTTTCTGCTCACTTTTGCCTGTGTGGCCCTCAGAAGGGTGTCCTGAAGGGAATGTGGCCCCCGGCCCTGGTAAGGACATTAAGAGCAACAAATGGAACCCAGCTAGCTTTGCCTGGTGATAATTAGTCCCTTGTTTCTCTGGATGGAGCTACAATTCTCCAAGTCAATCCCTCTGGGAAGTCTAGCTCTGCGAGGGGAACAGGGTTCTCCTACCAATGCTCAGCACCTTTAACAGACTGCACTTCCCAGAATCCTTTGAGTTAAGCCATGACTGTGGGAAGCACAATACTGCTCCGACTGCATAGTGCAGATGGGCCTAATTTAATGCATGGACTTTGCATGCATTCTTTCAACAGCAGCAAAATCAGCACCGGGGAGATTGATAGGAGACGGAATTTGGCTGCTCCACATTCCATCCTGGAACTTTTTGGATCCAGGAGTGACATGCTCCCCTGAATTAATCCAAAGAGTGAGGCAGTGCACCTCAATTGTGTTGTTGGTCAGGAGGAGAGGGACTATAGCTCAGTGGTTGAGCATCTTCTTTGCGCTCAGAATGTCCCAGGTTGCACAACAAACATCTCCAGGAAGGACTGGAAGAGAACTTATATCCTGAACCCCTGGAAAGCCACTGTCAGTCAGTGTCAACAATACTGAGGTACAGAAGAATATCAGAAGAGCCTACTGGGCAAGGCCGATGGTCCATCTAGTCCACCAGACTGTTCTCACAGTGGCCAACCAGATACCTTTGTTGAAACCCTCGAGCAGGACCTGAGTTCCAGAGCCTTCTCCCCTCCTGTGGTTTTCGGCAGCTGAATTCAGAAGTGTTGCCACTTCCAACCATGGAAGCAGAGCAGATCCATATATATGTATATATAGAATCATAGAATCATAGAATCATAGAATCATAGAGTTGGAAGAGACCACAAGGGCCATCGAGTCCAACCCCCTGCCAAGCAGGAAACACCATCAGAGCACTCCTGACATATGGTTGTCAAGCCTCTGCTTAAAGACCTCCAAAGTAGGAGACTCCACCACACTCCTTGGCAGCAAATTCCACTGTCAAACAGCTCTTACTGTCAGGAAGTTCTTCCTAATGTTTAGGTGGAATCTTCTTTCTTGTAGTTTGGATCCATTGCTCCGTGTCCGCTTCTCTGGAGCAGCGGAAAACAACCTTTCTCCCTCCTCTATATGACATCATTTTATATATTTGAACATGGCTATCATATCACCCCTTAACCTCCTCTTCTCCAGGCTAAACATGCCCAGCTCCCTTAGCCGTTCCTCATAAGGCATCGTTTCCAGGCCTTTGACCATTTTGGTTGCCCTCCTCTGGACACGTTCCAGTTTGTCAGTGTCCTTCTTGAACTGTGGTGCCCAGAACTGGACACAGTACTCCAGGTGAGGTCTGACCAGAGCAGAATACAGTGGCACTATTACTTCCCTTGATCTAGATGCTATACTCCTATTGATGCAGCCCAGAATTGCATTGGCTTTTTTAGCTGCCGCGTCACACTGTTGGCTCATGCCAAGTTTGTGGTCAACCAAGACTCCTAGATCCTTTTCACATGTACTGCTCTCAAGCCAGGTGTCACCCATCTTGTATTTGTGCCTCTCAATTTTTTTGCCCAAGTGCAATACTTTACATTTCTCCCTGTTAAAATTCATCTTATTTGTTTTTGCCCAGTTCTCTAATCTGTCAAGGTCATTTTGAAGTGTGAACCTGTCCTCTGGGGTGTTAGCCACCCCTCCCAGTTTGGTGTCATCTGCAAATTTGATCAGGATGCCCTTGAGTCCATATGTGTGTGTGTGTGTGTGTGTGTGTGTGTATTAGTTTTTTAACATATCATTTCCAACAGTCGTTTAACATATTTTCTTCTCTTATACAATGTTTTAGACTTCCATCAGCCACATCTGAAGATTTTTCAATCTTTATCACTTAGTCCACATTTCTTAATTGATCTACTACTTTGAATCATCCTTAACTAATAACTCTCTTCACAGTCTTCATTGCAATATTTCGCACAGTCCTCCTTACAAAACTTGCAGTCCTACTAGCACAATCTGTTTATTACAATTGCTTTTCAAATACAGTGGTAACTCTGGTTGCGAACGGGATCCATTCCGGAGGCCCATTCGCAACATGAAAAGAGCGCAACCCTCAGTGGCACGTCTGCACACGCGTGTGTTGCGATTCGCCGCTTCTGCGCATGCACGAGCAATGAAACCTGGAAGTAACCCTTTCCGGTACTTCCAGGTCACCACGGGACGTAACCTGAAAGAACGTAACATGAAGTGGACGTAACATGAGGTATGACTGTAGTTCAAATATTTACTCCAGTCCTCTAAGAATCTCTGGTTCCGCAGGTTTCGAATCCTTCCTGTCATCTTATCTAATTCTGCATAGTCCATGAGTGCAAGACAACTTCTTATGCTCCTGTGTGAACAACAGACGGCCAAGCACTGGCAGGGATTGTCTCAGGTGAAGGAGGCCTGCATGTTGTCTCTCAGCAACCTACATATCATCACTTGAGCTTGCAGTCCAGCCTTCTCCTTCGGTTCTTCCCACACACTGGGAACACAGGGGGAAGGCAATGGCCTCTTGGATACAAGCGGCGCTTCTCACGGTGCTGACGCCTGCCAAGGAAAACACTGCACAGCAGGGAGAGAAAACACATTTCAAACTTAGGTGGAAGAATCGTGTCCTCCAGCACCTGGGGAAGGTGTCTCTCCAATGCTCTTCCCTCTGACAAATGCGTTGCATTGCGCAGGAGTCATTGACTCACCTCTGCAGTTTTTTGTTTTAGATCTTTATTGAATTTTAGTTGCATACTATACATACACATACATTATGTTTGACATTTGTTCTTGCTCTCCCGAGCTAACTTCCCTCCTTCCTTTTTCCTGCTTTTTTATGTCGTCTTTCACTTTTCGCATTGTCTTTGTCCATTTTATATATAACTGTTCTTCTTCATTTCCCCCCATAAAATGTCTGTAAACAAATAAATCTTTCTATATATACAATTCTTGTTGTCTGTCTATATTCATTTACAAATATTGTTCAACATATATTTACAAATTTACAAATAGTGTTCATCCTACGGTCTGGGGTTCAGAAAGGATCCTTCCAGGACTCAAACAAAACTTGGGAAACTAGCTGACACTGCAGTCCTAATATGCACGTCTACTCAGAAGTAAGCCCTGCTCAGTTCTTCTATTATTATTATTATTATTATTATTATTATTTAAATTCTGTACCTCCCCCCCCAAAACTGGGTCTCAAGGAGGCTTATGCATATTAAAACAGCACAGATAAAATACAAAAAGCTAAAAACATACAATCATTAAAATGTAGTTAAACTCAAAACAATATAAAAAGCAATGTGTTTAAAATACTGATGGAAGTTCAATTACTTACTTACTAACTGAAACCCTCTCCTTTTCACCTTACTGGGACTCAGGGCAGTTTAGGAATATTAAAACAGCAGAGATAAAATGCAAAAAGCTAAAAACATCCAAAAGACAATCATTAAAGAACCATTAAACTCAAATAAAACCATATTAAAAAGCAAGGTTTTTTTAAACAGGACCCCAGTAATAAGGGCCTATCAGTGGCAACTCTTAAGTGTATTTTAATTATTGTTTTGTGTCTGTGTTTCGGCTTGCACCTGAATATCATCGCAATTGCCCAAACCCCATTGCGGTAGAAGGTGGCTAGGCTGCCAGAGCTGCTTTAGGATTTCAGCCAATGTGTAGGAACCAAATTCGCACAGCTGAGCCCCAGCAACCAAGTTTATTTGGAAATAAACAGCAGCGCCGAGCCAATTTCTATAGGTGTCTGTTTATCCTGGCAGCCATCTTACACAAGTCCTGATTCATAAGCGCCACAAAATGTCTCCACAGGGCTTGCATGGAAACCAAAGGTTGATAGCCAACGGTAGGGATATCTTTATTCAGGGTAGATTCCGACTGTCAAAAAATAATATAAGAAACGGAGCCTGGTAGCATAGCTAAATAATCTTAGCTTCATTTTCTAATTATTATTATTATTATTAGATTAGGTCTGTAGTCCTCATGAATGTGAGAGGAATATTGAAAGGAGTGCCTGCCAAAACAGGAAACCACCAGCTTACTTGGCACCAATTATTATGCTGAAATATACATGTTGCTGTTGGATTCGTTATAGATGGGATAGATTACTCTTAACATCTGCATGTTTGATTGTGAATTTTTTGCAGCTGCCTACTGAAATTGTGATATACTCACCCGTATTCTAGACATCCAATAGGAAGTTGTCAGCAATAGGATGTTAATAAATTTTCGAACCAACACTTCTGCATTCTTTTTAAAAACAATATGTATGTTTTTAAATCTATATAGTAGTATTTCATTGTTATTTTTTTAAAAAAAGATATATCCCTTTCCTTCTTGTGACAATGCCATGGCAGGCAAGAATTCACCTGGTGAAGCTTTCTTTACTATTGTAGTGAAATTTGCCACAGTTTTTACACAGTCTTTTATTTATTCATTCATTCATTCATTTTTTTAAAAATGCATCTTTTCCATATTGTTAAGGATTTATTTCACAGTTTTGATATTTTCGCTCCATCTCTCTAACCCTCCAAAGCCAACACTTCCCATAACTGGGAATGCTGCTTAAAATGAGCAAATGAGCGAACTATTCCTTGCACTTAAAAGCTGGTCTGATTTTTAATGCTTGTGGTGAAGTACAAACCATTTCTAATAAATCATTTTATAAAATGTTTTAATTAGAAAATAGAAAACTTTATTTTGCTCATTACACCATAGAGGGCATCAGACCCTTGGCCTAATCCTATCCAACCTTTAACGTACTTTAAAATATTCCATGCAAGTGATCTGTCGGTCTCCTAATAGCCTATTAGGGAGAGAGGAAGTGGTGGCTCCACCTATTTTTGACCTAACCAATGGGGGGCCTCATCCCTAGAGTTACAGAAACAGGAAGCAAACTACCTCAGGACCCCACATGGCCGGGGAGTGTCAAATTATTGAAGTCCTTCTCTGTGTTCCTTCTCCAAGGGAGATATAAAAGGTGGCAACATGAGAAAGGGCCTTTTCATTGGTGGCGCCACGCTTATGGAATGCTATCTCCAGGCAGGCATGCCTGGTGCCACCTCAACAACTTTCAGCCGCAAGCCTATCATGTTTCTTTCGAGCCAGATTTTTAGCCTTTACCTTGGAGAGTTTTAGATTTGTGGGGTCTATGCGGCAGGATGTGTTAGATCGCTTGGAAAACTTTGAAAGTTTTTAGCATTTGTTTCGTTAGGAAGAAGAAGAAGAAGAAGAAGAGGAGGAGGAGGAGGAGTTTGGACTTGATATCCCGCTTTATCACTACCCTAAGGTGTCTCAATCTCCTTTCCCTTCCTCCCCCACAGCAAACACTCTGTGAGGTGAGTGAGGCTGGGAGACTTCAGAGAAGTGTGACTGGCCCAAGGTCACCCAGCAGCTGCATGTGGAGGAGCGGGGAAGCGAACCTGGTTCACCAGATTACGAGTCTAGTGCTCTTAACCACTACACCACGCTGGTTCTCTGTTTGTTTTAATTTTGGATTCGCGCTGAAAGTTGCTTTGAGTTTACTTTTCGAGAAGAAAAGCAACTAATAAATGCAAAAATAATACATAAAATAATAATAATAATAATAATAATAATAATAATAATAATAATAGCAGCTTGTTAGCTATATATTGCCCTGCTCCTACAGCAGCGGAGCTGGGAATTGTGCTTGTGCAACTCGTTCCATTTCGTCACCCTCTCCTCACATTTCCCCTTGAAAAGAAGCTTGCTTGCCAAATTCTCTCTTGATGATTTAATTGATAAGTTCTCCAAAATCAAGGAAAGGAAGAATACATTCAAGTAGGAAGAATTCATTCAAGTCGACCACCTGCTTAAAGATTAAACACTTCATTATTATAATAAAGGACTTTTCGTTTGACTAATGTTTGAAGATTTCAGATCTTAATTTCAGTAATTGTAAATAACGTTTAGAGAAACTGATGATGGTGTAATTTTCTGATGTTGCAAGATATTCCTTTTGCATTTCGTTAAAGTCAGTTTGCCTATCTAATGAATTGGCATTCATGGTTATTAATGAACGCTATCATCATCAAATACAACTTACTAAACTTTATAATGCCTGGATTGCGATCACACTGCTCAGTATTCATGTTTTAATGTTTTGCTTAACATTTCCTTGGGTTCTTTCAATTGCACTTTGATATTGTGTATTTTATCTTTCCTTCCAATTTTTGGATGGTCATTTCTGTGAACTGCTTAGATGCTGTGTTATATTAAGTGGTATATGAGCTCTTAAAAATATTTACCCTATTTCAGCAGTGTCACAATATCATACCCTCCAACATTTCTCTGATGACAATAGGAACGTCTCATCCCATAATGATAATTTTATTATTTATACCCCACACATCTGACTGGCTTCCCCCAGCCACTCTGGGCGGCTTCCAGCATATATAAAAACATAATAAAATATTAAAGATTTTTTTGAAAAAAAACTTCCCTATTGCCTTCAGATGGCTTGGGGGTTGGATCATTCCATACCCTCCAACATTTCTCCAGTGAAAATAGGGACATCCTAAGGATAAGCGGGACATTTGATGATCAAATCAGAAACCAGGATGGCTTCTCTAAATCAAGGACGTCCCTGGAAATTAGGGACACTTGGAGGGTCTGCAATATGAATGCCACCAATGAAAACCCCACCTCCATGTAACCATAAGCCAATAATAAACACATTATCTTTTGTCCTGCATCTTTTGAGAAATCGTTTGTTGTGATATGTCAAGAGGAACATCTAGTTCAGAGATGGAGACCATGCAGCTCTCCAAGTGTTGTTAGAGAGTGACTTCCATCTTCCCTGACCATTGGCTATTTCTGTACAAAGTTGCTCACCACGTTGACTACACGGTGCTTTGTGGATATCCGCCACAGTGACTTACACCTTAGGTACACCCCGTTTGGCTTAATAAAATATGCTGTGGGCAAACTAAGGCCCGGGGGCCAGATCTGGCCCAATCATCTTCTAAATGTGGCCTGCGGACTGTCTGTGAATTAGCGTGTTTTTACATGAGTCCTTTTATTTACAATGCACCTCTGGGTTATTTTTGGGGCCTGCCTGGTGTTTTTACCTGAGTAGAATTTGTGCTTTTATTTAAAATGCATCCCTGGGTTATTTGTGGGGCATAGGAATTCGTTCATATTTTTTTTATTCAAAATATAGTTTAGCCCCCCACAAGGTCTGAGGGACAGCGAACTGGCCCCCTGCTGAAAAAGTTTTCTGACCCCTGGTTTATTATATACAGGAGAGAGAGAGAGAGAGAGAGAGAGAGAGAGAGAGAGAGAGAGAGAGAGAGAAAGAAAGAAAGAAAGAAAGAAAGAAAGAAAGAAAGAAAGAAAGAAAGAAAGAAAGTTAATTCTATCAGTGTTAAATTGTTCTTTTCAGTGGAAAGGGTAAGGTATAAAATTGTTGTTGTTGTTGTTGTTGTTGTTGTTGTTGTTGTTGTTGTTGTTGTCGTCATCATCATCAGCATGCATTTGAGCCATTGTCTTCAGGCTGCCTTTGGACCTCTGCAACTTACTTCCTTACTTATTAGGTTCCTTCAGGATTTCCAGGGGGAGGAGCCTGTGGGATTTCAGCCGGGGTTGAAAAGGACTTTTGCTATTCCCTCTGTTCCCATGACCAGCAAGTCCCAGGAATCAACAAGCACAGCCAGGCTCCACCCTCTGACCCGCCCCAGATGTCATTAGACTCCGCCCCTTATCTTCTGCATGTGCGGCTCTGGAGATGTTGCGATCCCTACCTATCAGTATGTGGGCTGCTGCAACTCAGGTGAGAAAAACGGTCCATTGTGGAGGGTATAGCTGAAATACGTTTTCTTCTCCACCTCTCCCCACATTTTCTGTGTCCCCCCTCCCCGCCCCAGGGCTGTGTTCTTTTGGCGGGCATTACCTGTTGATCATACCTCTTTGCTGTAATTATCCCAGACAGCTTTTTGGCTCCAGTTGTGGTTTCATTGGTTACATAAATCTTGCAAATTATTACCGCAGTGCTAAACTATAATTACTCACAAACTCCAACATGCCAAGAGGTGTATTAATTTGATAATTTAATAAACACTTTGGAGCATATAGCTATAATTATTGCTTCCAAGTTGACACATATTCCATCTTGGTGTGTGGGTGTGTGTGTGTGTGTGTGTGTTGGTAAGATAATATTTTGATGGAATTGGCATGTCAAATTAAGATCTGCTCAAGAGAATAAGGATTATTATCCTACTGGGATTAGATCAAACTCCCAATGATGATAGGCTGTTTAGATAGATAAGGATATAACTCTTCGTCAGGACGAAGAAAAGGTTACTTATTCTTAGCTTTGTAGTCAGAGGGATTGGTATAATAATTAGATATTTTACTCAAATATTAATATTTGAGACCTAGTGCGGTGGGTACTGACACACACACACCAAATTCAAATTGCACATCAATCTGCCACTCACTGAGCTTCAGACTGACACCTGCAATATAGGAATAATATTGCCCTATGATATTGTTGTATGAATTATTCAGGTAATCACTGTACAGCATTTGAAACACTTGTAAGTGCTATAGAATTCTATTCTTGTTGGCTATATAATGATGTGTGTACAGTGGTACCTCAGGTTAAAAACTTAATTTGTTCTGGAGGTCTGTTCTTAACCTGAAACTGTTCTTAACCTGAAGCACCACTTTAGCTAATGGGGCCTCCCGCTGCTGCCATGCCGCCAGAGCACAATTTCTGTTTTCATCCTGAAGCAAAGTTCTTAACCTGAGGTACTATTTCTGGGTTAGTGGAGTCTGTAAGCTGAAGCGTCTGTAAGCTGAAGCATCTGCAACCCGAGGTACCACTGTACACACACACACAAACATATATATATACAAATATAATCTGTGAGGGTAATCTTAATCAACGACAAATTTTGCAGCATAAATTCACATGTACTGATTATCCGTTTTTAAGAAAAAATCATAATGGAAGTGGATGAAAATTCAAAGGTCTGGGGCAATTTAAAATAATAATAACAATTTTAATAATATTATTATTTGTACCCCACCCATCTGGCTGGGTTTCCCCATCTACACTCTTGTGGGTTTCTCCAGCCAGGTCTTTTTGCCTGGCCCAAAAATGACAATAATTGAGGTGTGAGCCTCCTTGTAGAGAATGTTCCAGGTTGGGCCACCACAGCTGTAAAAGACCCTTTCTGTAGTAATCTCCCATGACATGTGGAAAGAGCAGGGTGGAAACAGTACAAAAAATGTACCTGAATAGAAATATTATGCACAACTTCAGGCTGACTGGCATGCCCCAAGATGCCTGCCAATAGCGCCAATAAGGGTTCACAGTCTTTATTTTCCCTCTCCTTACGCTGTTCACCAGCATTTTTGTAGCTGCCCTGGCTCCACACACTATCTACTTACCCTGGAATCATCTCTCTAGAGTCAAACAGCCTTTGAGTATGCTGGGAGAGGGTAATCTTAATACAGTGGACCTTCTGGATACGAATGTAATTCATTCCAGGGGTCCATACGTACCCCAAAAAGGCTGCAAGCAGAGGCACTGCTTCTGCGCACACACGTGGCAAAACCCAGAAAAATACACTTCCGGGTTTGTCACGTTCACAACTTGAAAGTTACATTACCCGAAGGCAGCGTAACCTGAGGATCCACTGTACTTGAAATATAATGCATGCCATTTATTTATTTATTTATTTAAATGCATATCAAAATTGGAATGTCAGAATTCAAAATGTCAGTGTTAAAATATTTTAGTTTTGAATTTGGAGCCAATCTTCTGAAACGTACAACATAATAGATGTTTAGGATTGTAGCCTTAGGGGATGAATTGCTTGTTTTGAGCTTATCAATGGTCAGATCTTGACAACGAGACAGCAAAAAGAAACACTGCTCTTTCTGCTACTCACATTTCAGATGTGTTTGCTTTCCAGAACCAAATATTTTCAGGAAAAATATTTGCATAGTGCCACAGAATACAAACCCTGTTTTGAATGCATGTTTGTTTTGTTTTTTTAAGTGCTTATATATACCAGTGGAGTGCATTGGCTCAGTGTGTGGGGGGATGCCCAAAAAGGCAAAATGCTGTGGGTCTTTCCTTGGCCCTGAAATGAAGGGCAGTACCAGTAAACCCCCTAAATTGAATCACTGGAGGCACAAAGTCTCACATTGCCCTATCATGCTGCTTCTGTCCTTTTCTATCCCATTTAACAGCTCTATGTTTTTCTGGGTCCATAGGCTTTGCAAGAAGTCAAGCTGTCCAAAGTACTGCTTGTGCAATAACTGAAGAGCTTTGGGTTGTTTTGCTGCTGGTGCTGCTGCTTCTGTTAAAGGTAAAGGTAAAGGTACCCCTGCCCGAGTGGGCCAGTCTTGACAGACTCTGGGGTTTGTGCGCCCATCTCACATCTATAGGCCGGGGGCCAGCGCTGTCCGAAGACACTTCCGGGTCACGTGGCCAGCGTGACAAAGCTGCATCTGGCGAGCCAGCGCAGCACACGGAACGCCGTTTACCTTCCCGCTGGTAAGCGGTACCTATTTATCTACTTGCACCCGGGGGTGCTTTCGAACTGCTAGGTTGGCAGGCGCTGGGACCGAGCAGCGGGAGCGCACCCCGCCGCGGGGATTCGAACCGCCGACCTTTCGATCGGCAAGCCCTAGGCGCTGAGGCTTTTACCCACAGCGCCACCCGTGTCCCTGCTAATGCACAACAATTGACTTCTTAAAAAAACTAAAATGAAAGCTTTATTTAACTTGTTCACATTACTTATTTATTTTAAGAAAGGGCTGCGGGAACCTGTGGTGCCTGTCCCCCGATGTTGTTGAACTACAACTCCCATCACCCCCAGCTAGCAAAGCGAATGGCCAGGAATGATGGGAGTTGTAGTCCCAGCAATATCTGAAGGGCCCTATTTTAATATTAGAAAAAACAAACCCCTGCCCCCTCATAATGGGTTATAAAGGACATTTAACCCCCTTTTCACATAGGCTGAGTTCATGTTCGATCCAATAATAACTGAGGATTTTTGGATACCCTAAATTCACGTGGCCCGAAACTATTAGTCATATGCTTCAGTGGGGCGGGGCTGCCCCACTCATCTGACCTCCGCCCCACTGAGTCACTGCAGCATTTCAGGAAGGAGAGGCAGAGAGGCACGGTGGCGGCAAGGCTGGCACGATGCAAACACGCCAGTAGAGCCAATCCATGGCCCCGGCAGTGTGTTTGCACCACTCCAAACTCACTGCCTCTGTGTCCCTCCCTCCCTCCGTCCCAGCATGCTGCAGTGCAGAGGTCAGGTGAGCAAGACAGCCACACCATGCCGTCTACTGCTGACAACATAAAACTGATACCTCGGGACTTAAGTGGTGCCCAGGACCTGTTCTTGAACCAATTGGGAATGGCGACCATAGTGCGATCAGGTTCAACATATCTGTAAATGGGCAATTGCCACGAATCAAGCACAGTCACATTGGGTTTCATTAGTGGAAACCCTCAGCAATCCTTTTGTTTGCTTGTTTAGTATCCTAAAAACACAAATACCTATATGAGCAAAGAATGAAGAATATATTGCACATCAATTGTCCTATCTCCTAAGAGAAATCATGTTTGGTTTTGGTTTTTTTAAAAAGCCTACTCAACGTACAAAAGGATTCTAGTATATAATTTCTACAACAATGTGTACAACCCAAACGTATATCAGATGAAAGAACACATATTGCTGAATATTATCTTGAGATTGCATATTCCAGTGATTTATAAATACATGCTATTTTTCAATAAAGCTACTCAATGGAAACCTCTCCTCCAATATATCTTTTATTGTTTGTGTGACTTTCTGCCAAAATGGTTGTAGCTGAGGATTGGATCAGAAGACATAATAAATCTGTTCCTGAGGCTTGATACATCCAGTATCCTATTAGTAACATGTTTCCAATATCCCCCCAAATCAGTTCTGCTATATCAGGAAATGCAGAGTCTTGGTATCTGCTTAAGAGAAGGGTAAACAATGTGGTTCCCTCCAAATATTTTGGACTCCCAACAGTTCCTGCCAGCATGGCCAATTGTATGGGCTAATGGGAGTGTCATCCATCAGCATCTGGGAGACTCTCATCCAGTCCACTGCTAAGGTAAGACAATGGTCCAGCATCGTCACTGCCACACCTGCAGATGTAAAGGAGAAGTAGAGCTGTGCATCATCCGCATATTACTGACAGCATACTCCAAAACTCTGGATAACTTAACTCAGCAGTTTCATGTAGATATTAAACAGCAAAGGGGGTGAAATTGAGCCCTAAGGAACTCTACAGGGAAAGTTCCACAGGGCCAAAGAGCATTCCCTCTGGAAACAACCATCCAAGTAGGACTGGAACCACCTGTCAGGTGTGTGTGCAGGAGCCAGGCCCTGTGACCAATAGGACTTTGCAGGACTGGGGCCTTCCTAAGTTTGTTCTAAGGTGTGGCCGACTGGTAACTCACAGCACCTGGTGGAAAGAGCTGGGAAGGGATATAAGGTCAGCATTTCCCTTCGGCTCTTTGACACAGCAACATGCTTCCTGATCCTTGAACCTTGGCTACTTGACTCCCTGCTTCTTGATCCTCGGACCCCTGACTTTGTGACTCCTTGCTTCCTGACCCTCGGACCCTTGGCTTCTTGACTCCCGGCTCTCTGACCCTCGGACTCTTGGCTTCCTGGCTTCTGGACCCCCGTTCCTGCTCCCACCCCGCCATCTTGCCCCCGGTCCTGATGTCCCCTGCTGGGACTTCGATCACCCGTGAACCAGACCATGACACCACCACAAAACCATGTCACCCATCCCAACTTAAACAGCTGCTCCAGAAGGATACCATGGTTGATGTCTTGAACGCCACTGAGGGGTCAAGGTGCATTAACAATTTCCCCTGTCTCTCCAAACAGAGGCCATTACGCAGGTTGACCAAAGCAGTTTCTGTGCCAAAACTGACCCTAAACCCTAATTGAAATGGGTCTAGAAAATCAGTTTCTTCCAAGAGCACCTGGATCTGTCTTCAGTCTTTAGCTCCTAGAAACAAAATAGTTAACTGTGCCGCTTGACATTACATGTTTGCTCTCATAAAATTTTGATATAGCCAATTCTGTGTGAAATATACTCAGAGTCGAGAGTGGATTCCATGCTCATAGTGGTGAGGAGGGAATAAAAGTTCCCACAAAGTATCTGCTTTATATACATTATTTACACAATGGGCTGCACGTGATTGGCTAATTCCGGAATTCTCCTGTAGGCCAATCAGGTTGTGGATTCACTTCTATCTGGAGCTGGATTGGGTGGCTCCTGCCGACCAATCATACTGCTGCATTGTTCTAGGACCAATCAGACTGCTGCATTCTGAATCCTATTGTTCTAGGACCAAACAGACTGCTGCAGGTTGTATCCTATTCAATTCAGTACATAACACTGTGATTCTACTGCTGTTTCATATGGGGCACAGTTTTGAAAGAAAGACAGAATTGCAACGATTTCTCGTGGTGAGATTCCTCTGGCGGCAGGTGGGGGTTGGGGGGTGGGGAGGTGTGCATAACATCATCCTAAACTGAGAGTTTAAGCAAAGAGCTGAAGACTGGAAACATCATACCTACAAATCTCCAATACACCCACTGCTTAAGGCATCAATTGTTCCCCATTGGACACTTCTGCCAAACAGGCTAAGGGAAGCTGCTGCTATATAAGCATTTAAATCCACCAATGTCAAGGTAATTACTCACATATTTAAAGTTAACTATCTGCCTGTGTACTTTGCAAACCAAGGGATTAACTTTATCTGATGGATGTTGCCTATTCAAACAGTTTCCCCGAGTGGATAGTCATCTTCTGCAATATATTTAAGAGGTCTCAATCTAAAGAGTTGCTTTAGGCACAAATACGTCTTCCGAATTTCCTTTCCTCTGAGCAACAGACATCCATCCATGCTCAGTCCTCGGCTGCTTGTGAAAACCCCCACTCATTTTCAAAGCTTGCCTTTTTCTTGGGATGCACAATCCCAAATTCTCTCTGGAGCATAGCCAGAGGGGAGGAACGGTGTAGTTGTCTAGATTGCAAGAGGTAAGAACAGAGATAGCTCCTTGTATCACCTCGAATCGACTCCCAGTGCCTGGAGTTGTTTCATACGTTCAGCTGTGCCGCTCATTCAGGGCCAGCTGTGACGAGAGTCACCCCTAAAAATATAACGCTGGATGCATGGAGGGAAGTGTGATGGAAGCTTCTTCTTTGGTGATCACTCGTAGCCAAGTAAGATTGTCTTCCATTGTTGTTGTTTAGTCGTGTCCGACTCTTTGTGACCCCATGGACCAGGGCACACCAGGCACTCCTGTCTTCCACTGCCTCCCGCAGTGTTCATTGTCTTCCATGAACACGGTTTTAACAGTGAGTCCGTAAGTGACTGTGAAGGCCAATTCTGAGTTGATCACGGTGAGGGTTTGCCAAGCATGCCTTCCTCTTAGCACGTTTCTCCTTTTCATCCTGAGTTTGAGTGTCTTCAAAGCCCATGACACATTTGGTAATGGCTATTCTCCAACTGGAGCTCTTGCAGGCCAGCGTTTCCCAGTTGCCTGTGTTTATACAGTGGTACCTCTGGTTGCAAACAGGATCTGTTCCGGATGCCCGTTCACAACATGAAAACAGCACAGCCTGAAGCGCCGTATCTGCGCAGGTGTGTGGCGCGATTTGGAGCTTCTGCACATGTGCAAAGCACAATTTAGCACTTCTGCGCATGCACGAGCGGTGAAACCCGGAAGTAACCGTTTCCGGTACTTCCGGGTCACCATGGGAAGTAACCTGAAAGAACGTAACATGAAGCGGACGTAACATGAGGTATGACTGTACTACATTTTTAAAGATATGCCTTGAGAGAGTCATTAAGCCTCTTTTGTTGACCACCGGCATTACGCTTTCCATTTACAAGTTCATAATAGAGTAGTTGCTTTGGAAGAACATAATCAGACATCCAAACAACACTAGCACCTCTTAGCCTATGTACAGTAGAAGATCGCTGTGTGTTGGAGGCAGGATGCATCTGAATACTGGTGGCCAAGAATCACTGGTGGATAGAGCAGTCTGGCACTCTTTAGCCTGGAGAAGAGGAGGTTAAGGGGTGATATGATAGCCATGTTCAAATATATAAAAGGATGTCACATAGAGGAGGGAGAAAGGTTGTTTTCTGCTGCTCCAGAGAAGCGGACACGGAGCAATGGATCCAAACTACAAGAAAGAAGATTCCACCTAAACATTAGGAAGAACTTCCTGACAGTAAGAGCTGTTGGACAGTGGAATTTGCTGCCAAGGAGTGTGGTGGAGTCTCCTACTTTGGAGGTCTTTAAGCAGAGGCTTGACAACCATATGTCAGGAGTGCTCTGATGGTGTTTCCTGCTTGGCAGGGGGTTGGACTCGATGGCCCTTGTGGTCTCTTCCAACTCTATGATTCTATGACTCTGGGGTCTGCTTGCAGGCTTCCCAATGGCTTCTGGGGATAACAGGGAGAGAGGGGTTCTTTCTTTTACAGCCTGCCTGTGGGATTCCTGCAGGTATCTGATTGGCCACTGTGAGAACAGGATGTTGCACTAGATTCGTGTTTCCTAAAGTGGGCAACACTTTAGGGGTGCTGGAATAACCCAGGGGACAGTAGGAGCTTTGGGTGCAATTAGGGGGCATTGAATAAAAATAAGGGAGTGGTGGAAACATATAGAAAGAAAAGAAGAGAAGAATATATTGAAAAACCACCAGATGTTATATAGATGGCATCACCCCCACCCCACCCCCGAAACTAGCAAAAATTTATAAAGGAGGGTCACTGATTTGTTGGAGATATAAAACAGATGTGGGATCATACTACCACATGTGGTTAAGAAACTATTTAGACTTACCTTTAACCCCCCCCCCCCGAGATTTTCTTTCTAGGCATTTTACCATTAGAAATCACAAAAGACGTAAGACCACTGTTCATGTATGCCACCACAGCAGCAAGAATCCTTGTGGCAAGGAAGTGGAAAAACGAAAAAATACCGACAATTACAGACTGGCAGACACTAATGTTAGAATACTTACAATTAGCAAAACTGACGGAAAGAGTTAGAGAAGTAGTGAATCAGAAAATATTTAGAGAATTGAGAATATTTAAAGAGTATATAAGATCATATTGTACCAACCATACCATATCAGCAGAACTAGAGTGATACCTGTAAATAAAACATATAACAAATACCGTTTTTGGAGTAAATGGGAACAATATTAAAGAATATGAAACTGTGACAAAAAGAAGGACAGTATAAACAGTATAATGAGAATGATTGGAAGACTTGTATTGTCAGAAGTATTTTTTATTTAAGTGTCTATTAAAATGTCAATAGTAAGATTAAGCTGTTTTATGTATGTAAATTTGTTTCTTTTCTCTCTCTTCTTTTTCTGTATTTTCTGCTTTCTTTTCTTTCTTAATTGTTTTTCTCTCTTTAGCTTTTCTTTTTGTAATATGAGGTTGTAAATCCTTTGTAAATTTTCTGTACGTGTGTGTAATTTAAATATATATATATATATATATATATATATATATATATATATATATATATGCTTTCGTAGATTTTCACGGGTACAGGAATGCAGGTTTTGGTGTCTTCGGGTGTCTTCCCGTGTAAGAGTCGGGGTGTCTGTGCGACGTTTCGACAAGGTCTCACTCGTCATCTTCAGGCTGGTGCTTTCGGCTTCTTGTTACTGGAACAGAGCAGAATCTGGTGTTTGAGTTCCTATAAATACTGTTGAGGGGTGTGGTGTATAGCCTCCAACGTTCTGGGCAGAGAGGAAGTTCCTAGATTAGTGTGCCTCTTCTTCTTTTGTTCCTTAATTACTTGAGGGATATCTTGAGTGATTTCATGAGTGATATTCTGAATACCACTGGGTGGGTCATTAAGTGTAGATTAGTTGCTAAAGCTTTTGTGTCTTGACCTCTTGAGCTTGTGAAGAGTTTTTCTGAGAAGATGGCTGTGCTGCATTTAGTTGTGCTCTGGCTTGGCTTCGTGTATAGGGGCGAGCTGTGGTTTTGTGCCTTGTGCCAGCCAGATCTGTGTAGGGCTTGCAGGGGGGTGCAGCATCCGGAGGTGCCACTATAGTTTGGCTACTGGATGGAGTCTGTAATATGTCTGTGGAGAGGGTCTGGGTTTGGGTCTGGTGTGGTTGATTGGTGACGGCGTTCTGTGTGCCTCTGGTTCTGGTGTCGGTTTTTGTGGGGAGGGCTAATTTCCAGATGTCTGGCAGGCAGGACGTGTCGTCACGCTTGTTCATGTTGTGAGGGTGTTTCTCTATCTCGATGGCTTCCATGATTATTCTCTTGTGGTGATGTTCCATGTTAAAGAGCAATTTGGAATCTGCAAAATTAATTTCGTGTCCTGTTTCTTTCATGTGTTGGAAAAGAGAGGAAGTTTTTTCTTCTTTTTTGACGGCATTCTTGTGTTCTGCGATACGTGCATTTATTCGTCTGTTTGTTTGTCCAATGTACGTGGCTGGGCAGACTTTGCAGGGTATTTCATAGACCCCTTGGTTTTCCAGCTGGATTTTGTCTTTTGGGTTTCTGAGGATATTGGCTATTTTTTTGGTTGGTGCAGAAGGCTGTTTTGATATTGTGTTTATGGAGGATTTTGCTGATTTTGTCTGTAGTGCCCTTGATATAAGGAAGGAGGGCCATGCCATTGTTTTCTTCTGTGTCTTGGTTTTTGGGGGGTGTTTCTTTTTGGATTAGCTTCGTAACCCTGTTTTTTCTGGTATCCATTGGCGATTAACACATTTGAGAGATTCTGTAACTCAGTTGTCAAGTGGTCTTTGTCAGCCAGGCGTTTGGTTCTGGAGATGAGAGTCTTGGCTACGGAGTTTATTTGTGCAGGGTGGTGGTGTGATTGTGCATGTAAGTAGCGGTTGGTGTGTGTTTTTTTTCTGGTAGATAGTGTGTCCTAGGGAGCCATCAGGTTTTTTGTAGATTAGGACGTCAAGAAAGGGGAGTTGGTTGTTGTCTTCTATTTCCATAGTGAATTGTATTTTGGGGTGTAGGCTGTTGAGATGTGTGAGGAAGCTATCTAGTTTTTCTTTCCCGTGTGGCCAAATTACAAAGGTGTCGTCAACATATCTGAGCCAAAGTTTGGGTTTGTGTTCTGACTTGTCTAAAGCATTGGTTTCAAAGTGTTCCATGTACAAATTTGCGATGACCGGTGAGAGGGGTGATCCCATAGGTGCTCCTTCTATCTGTTTGTATCTTTGTCCATTGTGGATGAAGTACGTGTTGGTTAGGCAGTGGTTGGTCAGGTCCAGGATGTATTTGGGGGGGTTGTATTTGTTTTGAATGGCTGTCAAGGCTTCATTAATGGGCACTTGAGTGAAGAGAGATACAACATCGAAGCTCACAAGTAGGTCATCGGGATGTAGGTATTGCTTCTTTATTGTTTCTATGAACTGGAAGGAGTTGGTAACGTGTGAAGCGATGGATTCTGCATAGGGCTGAAGTTGCTTAGCGAGAAATTTAGCGAGATTTTGTAGAGGTGAGCCTATGGAGCTGACTATTGGTCTGAGTGGTGTTCCTTCTTTGTGTATCTTGGGGAGACCGTAGAGTTTGGGGCATCTGGAAGATTTTTCTCTGGGGATGATTCTTAGCTGGATTTCTTCACTGATAGGAGAGGCTTTTATTTTGGATTTGGTGGTTTTTTTCCAGATAGGTGGTGGGATCTGTTTTTATAGGTTGGTAGGTAGGGTCTTGGAGTAGATTTGATAGTTTTGCTTGGTAGTCCGATGTGTTCATCACAACAGTGGCATTGCCTTTGTCTGCTGGGAGAATGATTATGTTGTTGTCTTTCCTCAGGTTGGTGAATGCTTTCTGTTCTTCTTTGTGTAAATTGCTTCTGGGTGGTTTGCTGGAGCAAAGGATGTTGGTGACTTCAAGTCTGATTTTATTGGCTTCATCTGGGTCGATTTTGGTCAGGCTAGCTTCGACTCCGCATATGATGTTTTCCGTGGGGATGCGTCTGGGGGCGACTGCAAAGTTGAAACCTTTGGAGAGTACTTTGGTTTCAGTTGGGGTGAGGATCCTGTCTGATATGTTATGTACTGTTTGTTTCATGGGTTGTTGTGGAGGGTGGCTGGGTTTCTGGCGTTTCTCTAGTTTGTAGAGTTTGTTGGTGTGTCTGTCTGTCTTGTGTGAGGTCTCAGTTTCAGCTCCAACTAGCCGTCTGGAGAGCTGAAACTGAGACCTCACACAAGACAGACAGACACACCAACAAACTCTACAAACTAGAGAAACGCCAGAAACCCAGCCACCCTCCACAACAACCCATGAAACAAACAGTACATAACATATCAGACAGGATCCTCACCCCAACTGAAACCAAAGTACTCTCCAAAGGTTTCAACTTTGCAGTCGCCCCCAGACGCATCCCCACGGAAAACATCATATGCGGAGTCGAAGCTAGCCTGACCAAAATCGACCCAGATGAAGCCAATAAAATCAGACTTGAAGTCACCAACATCCTTTGCTCCAGCAAACCACCCAGAAGCAATTTACACAAAGAAGAACAGAAAGCACTCACCAACCTGAGGAAAGACAACAACATAATCATTCTCCCAGCAGACAAAGGCAATGCCACTGTTGTGATGAACACATCGGACTACCAAGCAAAACTATCAAATCTACTCCAAGACCCTACCTACCAACCTATAAAAACAGATCCCACCACCTATCTGGAAAAAACCACCAAATCCAAAATAAAAGCCTCTCCTATCAGTGAAGAAATCCAGCTAAGAATCATCCCCAGAGAAAAATCTTCCAGATGCCCCAAACTCTACGGTCTCCCCAAGATACACAAAGAAGGAACACCACTCAGACCAATAGTCAGCTCCATAGGCTCACCTCTACAAAATCTCGCTAAATTTCTCACTAAGCAACTTCAGCCCTATGCAGAATCCATCGCTTCACACGTTACCAACTCCTTCCAGTTCATAGAAACAATAAAGAAGCAATACCTACATCCCGATGACCTACTTGTGAGCTTCGATGTTGTATCTCTCTTCACTCAAGTGCCCATTAATGAAGCCTTGACAGCCATTCAAAACAAATACAACCCCCCCAAATACATCCTGGACCTGACCAACCACTGCCTAACCAACACGTACTTCATCCACAATGGACAAAGATACAAACAGATAGAAGGAGCACCTATGGGATCACCCCTCTCACCGGTCATCGCAAATTTGTACATGGAACACTTTGAAACCAATGCTTTAGACAAGTCAGAACACAAACCCAAACTTTGGCTCAGATATGTTGACGACACCTTTGTAATTTGGCCACACGGGAAAGAAAAACTAGATAGCTTCCTCACACATCTCAACAGCCTACACCCCAAAATACAATTCACTATGGAAATAGAAGACAACAACCAACTCCCCTTTCTTGACGTCCTAATCTACAAAAAACCTGATGGCTCCCTAGGACACACTATCTACCAGAAAAAAAACACACACCAACCGCTACTTACATGCACAATCACACCACCACCCTGCACAAATAAACTCCGTAGCCAAGACTCTCATCTCCAGAACCAAACGCCTGGCTGACAAAGACCACTTGACAACTGAGTTACAGAATCTCTCAAATGTGTTAATCGCCAATGGATACCAGAAAAACAGGGTTACGAAGCTAATCCAAAAAGAAACACCCCCCAAAAACCAAGACACAGAAGAAAACAATGGCATGGCCCTCCTTCCTTATATCAAGGGCACTACAGACAAAATCAGCAAAATCCTCCATAAACACAATATCAAAACAGCCTTCTGCACCAACCAAAAAATAGCCAATATCCTCAGAAACCCAAAAGACAAAATCCAGCTGGAAAACCAAGGGGTCTATGAAATACCCTGCAAAGTCTGCCCAGCCACGTACATTGGACAAACAAACAGACGAATAAATGCACGTATCGCAGAACACAAGAATGCCGTCAAAAAAGAAGAAAAAACTTCCTCTCTTTTCCAACACATGAAAGAAACAGGACACGAAATTAATTTTGCAGATTCCAAATTGCTCTTTAACATGGAACATCACCACAAGAGAATAATCATGGAAGCCATCGAGATAGAGAAACACCCTCACAACATGAACAAGCGTGACGACACGTCCCGCCTGCCAGACATCTGGAAATTAGCCCTCCCCACAAAAACCGACACCAGAACCAGAGGCACACAGAACGCCGTCACCAATCAACCACACCAGACCCAAACCCAGACCCTCTCCACAGACATATTACAGACTCCATCCAGTAGCCAAACTATAGTGGCACCTCCGGATGCTGCACCCCCCTGCAAGCCCTACACAGATCTGGCTGGCACAAGGCACAAAACCACAGCTCGCCCCTATACACGAAGCCAAGCCAGAGCACAACTAAATGCAGCACAGCCATCTTCTCAGAAAAACTCTTCACAAGCTCAAGAGGTCAAGACACAAAAGCTTTAGCAACTAATCTACACTTAATGACCCACCCAGTGGTATTCAGAATATCACTCATGAAATCACTCAAGATATCCCTCAAGTAATTAAGGAACAAAAGAAGAAGAGGCACACTAATCTAGGAACTTCCTCTCTGCCCAGAACGTTGGAGGCTATACACCACACCCCTCAACAGTATTTATAGGAACTCAAACACCAGATTCTGCTCTGTTCCAGTAACAAGAAGCCGAAAGCACCAGCCTGAAGATGACGAGTGAGACCTCATCGAAACGTCGCACAGACACCCCGACTCTTACACGGGAAGACACCCGAAGACACCAAAACCTGCATATATATATATATATATTTGCTTTCGTAGATTTTCACGGGTACAGGAATGCAGGTTTTGGTGTCTTCGGGTGTCTTCCCGTGTAAGAGTCGGGGTGTCTGGGCGACGTTTCGACGAGGTCTCACTCGTCATCTTCAGGCTGGTGCTTTCGGCTTCTTGTTACTGGAACAGAGCTCTTACACGGGAAGACACCCGAAGACACCAAAACCTGCATATATATATATATATATATATATTTGCTTTCGTAGATTTTCACGGGTACAGGAATGCAGGTTTTGGTGTCTTCGAATATCACTCATGAAATCACCCAAGATATCCCTCAAGTAATTAAGGAACAAAAGAAGAAAAGGCACACTAATCTAGGAACTTCCTCTCTGCCCAGAACGTTGGAGGCTATACACCACACCCCTCAACAGTATTTATAGGAACTCAAACACCAGACTCTGCTCTGTTCCAGTAACAAGAAGCCGAAAGCACCAGCCTGAAGATGACGAGTGAGACCTCGTCGAAACGTCGCACAGACACCCCGACTCTTACACGGGAAGACACCCGAAGACACCAAAACCTGCATTCCTGTACCCGTGAAAATCTACGAAAGCATATATATATATATATATATATATATATATATATATATATATTATATATTATATATATATATATAAAGAAAAACCACCAGGTCGGGTGCCATTTCAGGACAGCAACAACACCTCCCTTGGATCCGGTGGTCGTGATGGAGGCAAGAGGGTTTCCTGGTCCCAGGAAGTGGATTGCAGCCTTCCTGCCTATTTGGCCAATGGCAAGCGTGCTGCGGTTCCAGTCTCACCCACCCCGGGGCAGGTCGAACTGAGCCAGCAAGCTTCACTCCAGTCCAGCCTGTGGGTATTTAATCTCTTTACTATGTTGTAGAATGTAGGTAGAAATATAGATACATAAAAGAATGCACATTTGTCGCTGCATACCGTATTGGCCCGAATATAAGCCGCAGCCGCAAATAAGCCGTTCCTTTAAAATTCAAGGAGGGGGGAGGAAAAAACCACAATACCCGAATATAAGTCGCTCCCTTAAAATTCCTCAGGCACTCACACCCGTAAATGGCAAATGTAGAAGAAAATCCTACAGTTGCTAGAGTGAAAGTGAAAGCAATGAATGACATTAGAATTAACTGCACAACAGTCTCAAGCTTCCAAATCGGCAAAAAACCATTCCCCCCCCCCCATTTTACCATATGCGTGTTTCAGCAGCGATATCGTAAAAGCCAATTTTTGTAAGGTCGCAAATTTAAGCCGCACTTTAACTTTTCATGATCGGAATTTGGAGGAAAAAAAGTGTGGCTTATATTCAGGCCAATACAGTATTGTTGTTTATTATTGAAGGTAGATTTCCACAGGGAATTTTTCCCCCCCTGAAAAGGGGGATGTAGGCCAAATAATTTTGGAAACATCTGCACAAGATGTGCCTCTGGCTTGATGCAGCAGATGTAGCTGTTTCCCGCTCAGCCAGTATGTTGTCCTTGCCTGTACGCATCTCCACGGATCGCTGGATTATCTCCTATGTAGCTACTTCACTCTTCTTGTGTTCTTAAAGAATCCTCCCCATGGATCTTACAAAACACACAGGCATTATTTGAAAGCTGTCACCGCAGTATGAGACCTACATGGGAGAAGCACCTGGTGCACATAACATGAATGCTTCCTTTTCTCATTATTTTTTTATCCCACTCTAGGTTGAAGGGAGGGAAAGTAATTTAAAGGTGTGTGAGAGTTACCTATATCCTCCCTTTTAATAATGGAGTAGAAAGTTAATGGTGATGATGTGTCTCATTAGCTGCCTATAATGTTAATTACTGATTACTAGCTGGCAATCCGCGATATGATTCACCCGGCGCTATTGTTAAGCAAATCTGCAAATCTGTTTGATTTAGGTAAAACGAGAATATGAGTGGTTTTGCAAAATGAGGAGAAGTAGTGCGGGTGGCGGAAATAGAGGGGAAGGAACAAGAAAAAGGAAAGAAATTGCACTGGCATGATTTGCAGCTGTTCTATTGAAGGAAAACGGAGGTTTACGGCAAGCCACTTGGTGGATACAGTTTCAGAGAGTGAGGATTCTGCAGCGAGATTAGATCAGCTACAAATTGCTAAATCTGATGGGTTAGATAAAAACTTCACCAGAGGCTTTAAAAGAGGCAGAACGTGTTTGCTATTGCCCCATAGCTGGTAAAACATGGGAGGGAATGATTTGGAGTGTCAAGCTACCTGCACTGAATTTGCAGAGTTCTGCACCCCAGTGCCCACCCCGTTGCATGCCAAGAAAAAGAGTGAAGTCTGCAGCTTGTGTAAAATGTGCATACATCAAAACTGATCAAAAGACACACATGGTGGGGACTATACAAGGCACAATATTAACTCACGTGAGCACTGGAATGGCTTCTTGCTTCGCTTTGTATTTATGTGCTTAAGCCTATATTCTTTTTGAGATACTGAATTTATTCTGTGTGAAATTGTTGATGTTCGCCGTTTTCTAATTTGCTGACATGCTCTGTATATTTGTATCTCAGTGTTTTGAATGTTTGCTATAAGTTGCTTTGGGAACAGCTCATTGTGGGAAAATGGCATATAAGTAAACTCAATTAATCAATCAATGGCTTTTCCAACCCTCTCTGCACCCAGCTTTCTGAAGTTGGACCCAATCTTGCCTGCATGCTTTCAAGCTTATCTCCAAAGCATAGGGACTGGTGACTTGTTTTCCTGTATAATGAAACTGATGTTCTGAATTTAAAGAACCCTCCACCAAGGATTTATGTGTGCACTAAGGATGACTTTGCCAACAAAGGTCCATATAGTTAAAGCTATGGTTTTCCCCGTAGTGATGTATGGAAGTGAGAGCTGGACCATAAAGAAGGTTGATCGCCGAAGAATTGATGCTTTTGAATTATGGTGCTGGAGGAGACTCTTGAGAGTCCCATGGACTGCAAGAAGATCAAACCTATCCATTCTGAAGGAAATCAGCCCAGAGTGCTCACTGGAAGGACAGATCCTGAAGCTGAGGCTCCAATACTTTGGCCAATACTTTGAGAAGAGAAGACTCCCTGGAAAAGACCCTGATGTTGGGAAAGATGGAGGGCACAAGGAGAAGGGAATGACAGAGGATGAGATGGTTGGACAGTGTTCTCGAAGCTACCAACATGAGTTTGACCAAACTGCAGGAGGCAGTAGAAGACAGGAGTGCCTGGCGTGCTCTGGTCCATGAGGTCACGAAGAGTCAGACATGTCTAAACGACTAAACAACAACAAAGGATGAACAGAACCATTTGGTTGCACTCTTAAAAGAAGTGTGGATGGGGAGTGGAGCAATCCTATCCCAAGCTTCAGAGTAGATGCCACCCATCCAGACTGGGCATGTAAAAATGGAAAGCTTTAGCATGGCTAATTCCTTCTAAGCAGGTCCTTCCGTGTGAGGTGCAAAGTTCACACAGAGAGACACTGAAGGTCTCAGACATTCAAGAATGTGCCCCAGCAGAGTTGATAGGCAGATTCAAGTGGAAAGAGCTGATCTTTTAAGCCTCCTGGTGCTGGGCCATTTGATGGTTATGGAGCTCCAACTTTGTTGGCTACATAATAATAATAATAATAATAATAATAATAATAATAATAATAATTTATTTATACCCCGCCCATCTGGCTGAGTTTCCCCAGCCACTCTGGGCGGCTCCCAATCAGTGTTAAAAACATGATGCTGAACTCATTTCTGGGGCCAAACAACAAGGGATCCTGTTGCTTTTCTGTCCTGTTTGTGGGCCTCCTTCAGAAATCTACCCCCCTACCATTGGAATAGGGTACTGGACTAGACAGATTTTTGATCAGATCCAGCAAAGCACTTTCTTATGTTCTCGCCCCCCGACAGAGCAGGGTCTTTGCTAAACTTAATCCCATTCCAAATCATAACATGGAGTGCAAAAAAGTGCTCAAGCATTAACGATCCGAGTTAATTGTAGGCTTTGAAAATACAGAGATGGATGAGATTAGATAAAGGAGGACACTGGTTTTCCCCTGGCATCAGTTGCTACCCCTGCAACACTGTGGTGGGGGAGGCTGCATATAGCAACACCAATTGTGCAAAGGTGTTGCGAGAATTAATTAAAAAAACAAAATGTACCACGCTAAACAGCTTTTTTAAAAATGATATTTATTGAAACAAAAAGTTTTTTAAATTACACAAAAAGGCAAAATTACAAGAAAAACAAAAACACAAAAAAGAGAAAAAATAAAACCATCACTTTCAAATTCTCCATTTTCATTACCTTCTTTCCATGACCTCCTCCTCCTCCCATCTCTTGTATCTTGATTGATAATTGTCACAGCAAATCCTTTCCATAGTTCATAATATTCTGTCATTACGTTACCTTACTCTATTATCATCTTGTCTCATAAAAGCAACCTTAAAGCTTAAAACTTAAATCTTATTTTCACTAACTTCTCATAACCATTACCTTTTTGCCTAGTTCTTTAAACATTTTTACATTTTTACAAGAGCCAAGTAATTTCATTTCAACATTTTTCCAACCTTCATAAAGCGTTTCAGGTAATAAAAAAAATACAATAGAATAAAAACAATCCAATCTTCTTCCAGCGTCCCCTCCCCCCAGTCCCGGGATTGTCAGTCTTTTTTGTCCCATTAGTCTGGCACATTAACCTGGTGCTCTTATATCCGAGGCCTTCAAATCTCTTCCATGTCCCTTTCACAGCTCTACTTCATATTTTCCTTTCACTCGCGGGAACTCCAGCTTAGTAGTGTTTTTGACCCTTTCCAACAAATCAGCCCCTTTCTCATAGTCCAGACTAAGCTCCATGTGATGTTTTAAAACATATTTCAAATTCCCTCCAAAATTGGGAGTCCCAACAGCTCCAAACCTCTGACGGCCCATTACCAGACTCGGAAAGCCCAAACCTCCCTGCATAGGGGGGTCAGTCCAACCCCCCATTTCCAGTTCAATCCAAACTTTATCTTTCCAAGTCTGGTTTTTTCCAAGTTCATTTGTCAAATCCAAAGGCTCATTTTCCTGCTGGGCCAAGAGTCCCTCCATCCCTGGCATCCCAGATTCAGCAAGGTCCTCTTCTTTCTGTTGTTCTGTCGTGGCACACTCCTGTTTTAGTTCCTGGGTGGGCTCCATATAATTTTCCACTACCTGATCAAAGGCTCTGGCAGCATTAGTCATAAAATCCATCTTCTGACTTAATTGATCTAGTAGGGCATTTATTTTACAGAAAGCACCCAACAGTGCTTCTGAAGGCATTGTCCTGCAAGGTCACAAAATTCTTTCCCACAGTTGTAATCAGTAACAGCTGCAAGTTCCCAGGATTTAGTTACAATTTCACCATTCCCCTCTAGGGGGAAAAACTTCTGATTGTTCTTTTCCTTGAAAACAATAGCAACAGAGTTTCTTTTTTAAGATATTTTGTCCGTATTTATTCTTTTAAAAGACGAAATGAAACAATGGAATCACAATATTTCCCTCCTTTTAACTATCTGTCAAAGCATTTATTTCTGGTCAATGAGCTTCAATCATCAAGTCTGACACCCCGCTCCAGGGTAAGGACGGTAGAAAATTACTTTACTTTAGCTTTATTTCTGCAGGTTTAAACAGCTCAAATAAAGTCCCCCTTCTCCTGCTTCCGAAGGGGGGTTCTGCGATTTTGAATGATGAAAGTTGATCCTTTGAAAGTGATTTTTAAGGCTCTAGTTTGCGTTGTCTTTGCTTTGTTATAGCTACAAAAAAATGGAAGGGTGACTTCCTGTTTGGACCTTTCCGTTTCAGTACCAAATTGGGTAAATTTTAAAGTCCAAATTCCTTTTATTTTGCCAATTCTTGTTTAAAATCTGAATATTTAGTGTTCCAGTACTCACGGTTGGTTATTTTAGATGCCAAATTGTCCCAGGAAAAGGGCAGCGCTCTCCGGCGATGGCTGTGCGGCTTCGCTCCACAGAAAAAGGAATTGACTCACAGCACCGCACCACTTCCCCCTCTTCACTTCGGAGCCCGTTTATGGGTTCCTTAGTGGGTTGGGGGGCGCTAAGGGTGCCCGCCGAGTCCCACGGTCACAGGATTCATCCGCCTGTGATTTTCAGAAGGGTCCCCGCTACGCCGCAGCGGAAAAGACCCGTTTCGTGCGGAGCTTGTCCCTCCAGTTCAGAGAAGGTCCGCCATCGCCGGAGGCACCACCCCGGAAGTCCCTAAACAGCTTTGAAGTATTATACGTCTCAGATCTCTGAGAGCTGATCCGAAGGCAGTTATGAGACTAAGAGGATGTTATTAAACAAAGTATATTGAACTGCCATGTGGTTGCAGGTGTTATGTCAGTATCACTCTTTCTTCCGCCATGATGGGCAACTCTTGGCTTGGTGCCCAGATCCACAGACGTGTACCAAGCATGAAATGGGGAAGAGAAGAAGAATGTGCCACATTGTGAAACCTCCATCTGAGTTGCTGAGGTCAGTGAAAGTCTGGTTTACTGAAGTTGGCTTCAAACTCTGGGTACATGGGATTTGCAGCTTCCTGTGGCTCCCGACTCGGAGAACTCTGAGCTCCCCCAACCCCATGGTTCCCGATTCTTCTTCATCAGGAAGGCCAGAGATCAGCTTCTGAAAAGCACACACCCATCAAAATGTAGGGACATGGGATGCTGCCTTACACCATTGGTCCAGTACTCTCCAGAGTGTCAGAGAGTCAATCTCTCCCAGCCCTACCTAGAGATTGAACCTGGAGCCTTCTGCGTGCAAAGCAGATGTTCTGCCACTGAGCTACAGACCTTGTCCCACAGGCCAAACATGTTGCCCCTCTCTTCACCATGCCTACCAAAATCTTTTGACTGGCGCCACCACTGAGGGGAAAAGCCACAGCACACTGTCAGAGTATCTGCTTTGCAAGTACTTATAGAAGGACCAGTAAGGTCCTGAAAAGTATCTCAGAGCCCAATGTTCCTGTATAACGCATATTATACACATATGCACTTTTGCACTGCTATAAATCAAGTAGTGCAAGGGCTGTTACGCAGTGGTATAGCATCTACCTTGCTCCCAGAAGGTCCTGGGGTCAACATCCCTGGCATCTCTAGATAGAGTGGGGAGACAGCCCCGTCTGAAACCCTATAGAGCCACATCCAGACACTATAATCAAGAGTGAGCTTGATGGAACATTTGACTCTTCCTATGTCTCTAGTTGCAGCTTACCTCTGCAGTCCCCTGGGAATTTAGGATATTTATGTAATAAGCTCTCACCCCTGGCCACCCATACAAATCTGCCCAATCCTTGAGATCATCTGCTGAGGCCCTGCTCCATGTCCCCCAGTGCCTGAAATAAAACTGGGATGTGTAAGAGGCAGGGTCTTTTTGGTGGTGGCAAAATGACAGTAGAGCACCCTGTTGAAAGAAGTTCAATTAGAGAGGGTGGATAAACCTACAACGACAGCAAGGAAGAGGAGAAGCAGCCTCAAAAGACTCCAGGAGCTGGTGGTGAGTCCCTTACTAGGGTGTGGTCTTGGCACAACACTGCCAACCTGTGCACAACACTGCCAACCTGTTTAGACTATTGGAGTGGGGCTGCCCTTGAAAACTGTTCCATGGCTGAACAGAAGGAAAGTCCAGCAAGATCAAGCCCATCTAGACCACCAGTGGTCAACTGGATGACCACGGGAAGCCACCAAGCAGTGCCCTGAGCCCAACAGCACTCTCCCCATTTGTGAGTCACAGAAACTGGTAGTCAGAGGCATACTGCCTCTGAGAATGGAGGTGCAACTTAGCCAGTTTGGCTTGTTGCGGCAAAGTGCATTGTGGTTGCAGCTGGTGAATAACGCAGCTTCCAGGGTCTTGAACAGTGGCCATGGAACATGTGCCTTCAAAGATCTTCACTGGCTGTCTATCTGCAACCAGGCAAATTCATGTTTTTGGTCTTGACACGTGAAGTCCTTATTGACTAGGGAACAAGTTCTCTGAGGCAGCGCCTTCTCCCACACTGCCCCATTCCAAAATTGAGATCTGCTGGGATTGTTCCAGTGAGAACAATCACTGGGTGGGCTTCTCAACCGTTGTGCCCCAGTTGGGCATTTGACTGGCACCAGTGTTGTCTAACTTAAAGTGCTAATGAAGACTTGCCTTTTTTTATTTATCCAAGCCCTTTAACAATGGGGAACTGTCTTGCACATTAGAAAACAGGCAGCTTTCTGACATATTACTGTGTTTTATTATTTATCGTTAAATGTATTTATTGTTGTGACACCACCTGATATTTTCTGAAGGGCAGGCTATAAGCTGCATAGAAGCCATATTGGCATGAAGAAGAAGAAGAAGAAGAAGAAGAAGAAGAAGAAGAAGAAGAAGAAGAAGAAGAAATAGCTCCTAATGGGAGATCTGAATTGAATGGACCAAACTGAAAACCTCAGCATAATTCTCCCTCCTCCAATTTTCAAATCATTTCAGACATTTTCTAGCATGAAACAGAATCCAGAAAGCCCAGTATGCAGAGCACACTGGAGGAATGATAACGACACCCAACAGGGGAATTCCCCTTATCTCTAAAACGGGGTCCTTCCAATTCATCTTGGCACACATGCAACAATATTATAAGATTGGCTTTGTATGTAATTCACATAAATTTAGAGGGTATGGCCACAAAAGAAAAGAAGGAAGAGATTGACACTACTCCAAATTATGTGAGACAAAAATCTTTAGGCAGCGCCTCTCCTCATTTATCTCTTGTAACTTAGCACGTTGTCAACACTTAATAAATAATGTTGAAAGACATGCTTGTTTTCACAAGTCCCTTTTGCAGTGCCGGCCAGGACTTGGAAGATGGTGGATCCTTTCCAAATAAAAGCAGAATGACGAATGCCAACTCAACTCAACCGTGTTGGATATCATACAAGGCAGCCAACTTGAGAAACACCATGCAGGTGAGTTTCATAACTCGTAAGGCATCTGAAATAAGGCTTAGCTGTGGCATTTTCCACTGAGCACTATTGTTTGAACTTTGCCGGATAGAAAATGCCAAGAGTATCTCTGAACCCATGTCCACATACTAAACTGCAGGGATCAGGCTATCCCTGCCCAGGAATGGCCACAGCTGGCAAAACAGATAGATTGATAGAATCATAGAATTGTAGAGTTGGAAGGGACCCTAAGGGTCATCTAGTCCAACCCCCTGAAATGCAGGAAAGTCAGCTAAAACATCCATGACAGACGGCCATCCAACCTCTGCTTATTTTATTTTTTTATTAAAATAAATTATTAGTTTTTTAACATCATTTTCAAACAATTAAACATACTTTTAGATCTTATACAATTATTTTTGGACTTTCCAATCTAATCACTTAGTATACATTCCTTACTTTCATTATAACCCTTAAATCTCATAACTAATCTCTCTTCTTTCTGCGTTTTGCAATATTTCACATATTTCTCCTTACAAAACTTATCGTAGTCCTACTAGCATAATTTGTTGATTACAGTTGCTCTTCAAATAGTTCATATATTTCTTCCAGTCTTCTGTAAATCTCTGGTCCCGCTGGTTTCAAATCGTTCCAGTCATTTTGTCTAATTCTGCATAGTCCATTAATTTTATCTGCCATTCTTCTTTCGTCGGAATTTCTTCTTGCTTCCATTTCTGGGCTAACAATACTCTTGCTGCTGTTGTTGCGTATGGAAACAATTTAACGGGGTGAAGATTTGATGTTTTCTCCCCCCCCAAAAAAAAACACAGTTTTTGATCTGGGCTTCCACTGAAATGAGGCTGCATTTTAAGTTGTATTTTAATCAATTGTTTTTATACTTGATGTTAGCCACCCTGAGCCCGGTCTTGGCCAGGAAGGTCAGGGTATAAATTAAATTAAACAAACAAACAAACAAACAAATACAATAAGCAATTGGTTTGAGTCCTACTATCCAGAGCAAGTGAAAACAGGCTTTCTCCCTCTTCCATGTGACAGCCCTTGAGATATTAGAAGATGGCTATCGTATCTCCTCTCCCTCTCCTCGTTTCCAGGCTAAACATACCCAGCTCCTTCAACCATTCATCATAAAGGTTGCTTTCCAAACTTGTGATCATCTTTGTTGCCCTTCTTTGCACACATTCCAGCTTGTCAACCAGATGAAGCTAGTTAAAGGCACTTGTGGCCATGGAGGACTTTTGTGCCTTCTCGGGAGTGGTGCCTGTCCTGTGGAACGCCCTCCCACCAGGTGTAAAAGAAATAAACAACTACCTGACTTTTAGAAGATATCTGAAGGCAGCCCTGTTTAGGAAAGTTGTAAATGTTTGATGTTTTATTGTGTTTTAACTATCCTGTTGGAAGCCACACAGAGTGGCTGGGGAGGTCCAGCCAGATGGGAGGGGTATAAGTAATAAAATACAGTGGTGCCTCGCAAGACGAAAAGAATCCATTCTGTGATTCTCTTCGTTGAGAACCAGTGTGGTGTAGTCGTTGAGAGCGGTAGTCTTGTAATCTGGGGAACCGGGTTCTTGTCTCCGCTCCTCCACATGCAGCTGCTGGGTGACCTTGGGCCAGGGACACTTCTTTGAAGTCTCTCAGCCTCACTCACCTCACAGAGTGTTTGTTGTGGGGGAGGAAGGAAAAGGAGAATGTTAGCTGCTTTGAGACTCCTTAAAGGGAGTGAAAGGCGGGATATCAAATCCAAACTCAAATCCAAACTCTTCGTCTAGCGGTTTTTTCGTCTTGCGAAGCAAGCCCATTGACGGATTAGCGGATTAGCGCTATTAGCGCTATTAGCGGCTTTTAGCGGCTTTTAGCAGCTTATCTGCTGATCGGATCAGCTGATAAGCGGCTTAGCGGCTTAGAAAAAAGGGGGGAGGGAAAAAAAACCAGCAGGAACTCGCAAGACATTGTCGTCTTGCGAAGCAGGCCCATAGGAAACTCTTTCGTCTAGAGAGTTTTCCGTCTTGCGAGGCATTCGTCTTGCGGGGCACCACTGTATTATTATTATTATTATTATTATTATTATTATTATTATTATTATTGATGATGATGTATCCTCCTTCAGAGGTACAGAACAGGTAACTTGCCTATTTCCCAAGCATGGAAACCATCTACTCAATGAGCCTTCATCTTTCCAGGATTCAGGAAGTTTATTGGGCCTCATCCCATCCACCACTAGATTCAGACACTGGTCCAGAGCTTTCACAGCCTCTCCTGATTCAGATGTTGTGGAGAAGGAGAGCTTCTCTTTTACTCGAGTATATGCATTTTTGAAAACACAACATGAATGGAGAACTGCATTGCAAAATTCAAACAGTATGTATTGGGTAGGCTTGCCTTCAAATGAGAACTAGATTTAAATCCTTCCCCCATCCATACTCACCAAGAGGGTGTTGCCTGTAATTGAGATGCTTTTTAAATGAAAATTAAGAACAATTTAAGTTGCCTCATCTCAACTGTAAAGGGCTCCTCCTCTGCTCCATTGTGAGAAAGACAGCAGAACCTGCAGGCATTTAATAACGCATTCTAAAGAATAATAATAATAATCTAAGAAAATACAGTAGCACTTGACATTTCGAAAGCAGAGTACAAAGATTAACTAATTAATCCTCACAATATCTATTTGAGGTAGACAATTAAGTACTAGAGATGGAGAAAATGAGATAAAAGGGAAAAGCTACAGGCAAATGTTCAGAAGCGGCCTCTCATTTGGGGTGGCTGGGTTGGTGGCTGAATGATGTAGGTGGAACAAACGCTTAATTTGGCAAAAAGGAACAAAAAGAGGGGGGGAATATTCTCAGGGAAAACTGAATTTTGGCTCTGAGTGACTTGAGGGAATCTCGGCTTAAGAACATTGCTGCCTTGGAACAACCTGAGGGAAGGGTGGGCAAAAAGTAGCTGTGCATCTCCTGGAAGATCTCTGCATGATTTGCAGCAGAACGCCAAGAAATTTCTGACTGCTGATTAACAACAGCGAGAAAATAACTATCCCGCTGCCCTAAACTATGCCGCTGAAATGAAGGGAGGAAGAAAACTTGGGCTAACCAGGAGTGGATATTTGCATACAAATGCTGTGAACTTGGTTCACTTCTGGTACTTGAAATTCCTGGGCTCAGGAAGTTTCAATTCAAGTGTGCCAGGCTGTGGCTGTTGGATTTCAGGGGCCTAGTATTTTTTTAAACAGCCAAAGTAGATCTGAAGTCTGTCCCCCATTGCCCTGGTTTTAGGAATTCACAGCAAGCTTCCTGCCCGACCTGCTGGCTTGTATGTCTTGTGTGTCCAGCGAGTGTTTATACTGAGTGATACAGTGCGTGTCACTCAGTCACTCAGTATAAACTCTCGCTGAACACACAATAGTGTGTGTCGGACCCGGGTGGCGCAGTGGGTTAAACCACAGAGCCTAGGACTTGCCAATCAGAAGGTCGGCGGTTCAAATCCCCGTGACGGGGTGAGCTTCCATTGCTCGGTCCCTGCTCCTGCCAAACCAGCAGTTCAAAAGCATGTCAAAGTGCAAGTAGATAAATAGGTACTGCTCCAGCAGGAAGGTAAACAGTGTTTCCGTGAGCTGCTCTGGTTCACCAGAAGCAGCTTAGTCATGCTGGCCACATGACCCAGAAGCTGTACGTTGGCTCCCTTGGCCAATAAAGCGAGATGAGCGCCACAACCCCAGAGTCGGCCATGGCTGGACCTAATGGTCAGGGGTCCTTTACCTTTATATTTTTTTAAAAAAATGATATTTATTGAAAAAAGATTTTTTTAAATAAAATTACAAAGGAAAAAAAACAAAAACAGAGGGGGAAAAAAACCTTCATTTTCAAATTCTCCACTTTCATTACCTTCTTTCCATGACCTCCTCCTCCTCCCATCTCTTGTATCTTGATTAATAATTGTCACAGCAAATCCTTTCCATGTTTCATAATATTCTGTCATTACATTACCTTACTCTATTTTCATCTTATCTTATAAAAAACCTTAAAACTTAAGACTTAAATCTTATTTTTACCAGCTTCTCATAACCATTACCTTTTTACCTAATTCTTTAAACATTTTTACAAGAGCCAAGAACCGTATTTTTCGCTCTATAACACGCACCCGACCATAACACGCACATAGTTTTTAGAGGAGGAAAATCCGTAGGCATGCCACCTGTAGGCATACCCTCCATAACACGCACAGACATTTCCCCTTACTTTTTAGGAGGAAAAAAGTGAGTGTTATGGTGCAAAAAATACGGTAATTTCATTTCAACATTTTTCCATCGTTCATAAAACATTCCTAATGATAAAAAAGAGAATAAAAGCAATCCAATCTTCTTCCAGCGTCCCCTCCCCCCGGTCCCGGGATTGTCAGTCCTTTTTATCCCATTAGTCTGGCACATTAACCTGGTGATCTTATATCCGAGGCCTTCAAATCTCTTCCATGTCCCTTCCGCAGCTCTTCTTCATATTTTCCTTTCACTCGTGGGAACTCCAGCCCGGCAGTGTTTTTGACCCTTTTCAACAAATCAGCCCCTTTCCCATAGTCCAGACCAGACCCCATGTGGTATTTTAAATTCAAATTCCCTCCAAAATTGGAAGTCCCAACAGCTCCAAACCTCCGATGGCCCATTTCCAGACTCGGAAAGTCCAAACATCCCTGCATAGGGGGGTCAGTCCAACCCCCCATTTCCAAATCCGCCTGTGATTTCTAAAAGGGTCCCCACTTCGCCGCAGCGGAAAAGACCCGTTTCATGCGGAGCTGGTCCCTCTGGTTCAGAGGGAGTCCGCCATTGCCGATGGCGCCACCCCGGAAGTCCGGTCCTTTACCTTTATAGTGTGTGTCTGGATGAGCCCTTAGAATTGCCACCAAATTTTGCCTGAGGAAAACGTCTCAGGTTTGGAGAGAAGCTCAAAGCATTTCAATATGGCTAGCAAAATGGGAGTGGGCATTATCTGCTCCTTCTTGCTTCACATTTTGTTCACACCAGGACTGAGGTGGTGCAGAGCAAAGTGATTTCCATTGTTATGTAGTAAGCTTGGATCCTAGAACAATAGGCAGGTAGGGTCAGGAGCAACCCAATCAGACCCCAGAAGGAAGTTAAGCAACCTATTGGGCCGGTAGGATCCTAGAATGCAACAACTGATTGGCCTGCAGGAGCAGCCCAATCAGGCTCCGGGGGAGGAAGCAGAATCAGCCAATCAGAAGGGACTCATTGTGTAAATAACGTATATAAAGCCTGAGGTTTTGGGGGAAATTCATTCACTGTTTTACGAGCTGCAATAAAGAGCATGAAATCACTACGCAACTGCAAGTATATTTCATCCATCTTGGTGCACTCCCTCAGTAAGCTTGCCAGGCGTGGGCAGAGACATTCCACTATCAGCTGCTATGTGGCAACTGAGGGAGAAAGAGAAGTCCCAGCCTGACCTTTGGGTGCTGGGTGGTGATGGAGGAGGGAGGAGAGAAGTCAAGGCTAAGGCAACCCATGACATAGTGGGGTCCACTGAGTCCACTTTTACAATGACTTACATTGAACTTCCCTAGTATTAATATAGAGCCCTAAAGGAGCTTTTGCTGTACATCGACAGATCCTGGAGCCAGCCGTTTCTCCTCTCCACGATGCCCTGGAAATTTAACATCCATTCTGGGAAAACTGGTGCAAAACATCATTAAAGATAGACTTGCTAGATAGAGAGATTTGGTCTCCTTTTTTCTCTTTGACTGAAGAAGGACAGGATTTTTTAATGTCCTCATCATAGCAGAGGTGTTTTTGGAGGGGATATATTAACTGAAAATTAATCAGATCAGTACTGGGGATTGGTACTATTGAGGGTACTTGGCGAGCCAAAATGACAGTGATGAGGGATTGAGGATTGGAGTGATCAATCTGTGATATTCTAGCAGTGGACAAAACTGTACTGTAACATTTGAATAAATGTATTTTAATAATAAATAAATAAATAAATAAATAAATAAATAAATAAAGACTTTCTAAGCCTATAGAGGACAAATCTTGCTCAAGAAGAGCCAGCTAATGAATTTTCCACAACCAGAGGGATTAGATGGTTTCCCCCCCCCCAACCTGGTTCCCTCCCCCCAGAAGTTGTAGACTATACTCAGGGCTGGTGCTATCATTAGGTTGGTGCTATCATCTAGGGCACTGATTCCTTTTTGTTATATCTTATAAATTTCTGATAAGAGTTTACTTCCATATTTTGAATGCAGGTTCTCAAACTTATAAGAGCTGGAGATCTGAACTTTGGACGTTCTGCATACATGGCAAGTTCCTTGCCACTGAGCTCCATCTGCTCAAAGTTCTGCTGCATCTCTCTTTTTTGGTGTGATTGAATTATTCCGCCACTTCTGCTGCAAAGAGGATGCCGCTTGTGTGTCTCTACACAAGTCTTCATCGCTGTGCTTCACTCCTTCCAGTCAGAAGGTTCAAAACAGTGACTCACGAGGAAAGGACCATAGGGTGTTGGTTGTCATAAAGTTTTTGATCCACCCTGAGCCCTCAGGGAATAGGACACGTAGTAAATAAAGCAAAGCAAAGCAAAGCAAAAGCCGACCAAAATCTATTTTAGGGATGCATCTTGGTTCCCATTTCAATGCAAATCTATCGACTGTACAATTCCCAAAAAGAAATTGAAATGCAGCCATCCTTCCAAGCCCACACTTGTCTGAACCTTGCAGGGCTGTTCTCCAACCCCCAAATATGTACAGTGTTACCTCTGGTTACGTACTTAATTTCTTCTGGAGGTCCGTACTTAACCTGAAATTGTTCTTAACCTGAAGCACCACTTTAGCAAATGGAGCCTCCCGCTGCTGCCATGCCGCCAGAGCACGATTTCTGTTCTCATCCTGAAGCAAAGTTCTTAACCCGAGGTACTATTTCTGGGTTAGCGGAGTCTGTAACCTGAAGCGTATGTAACCTAAAGCGTATGTAACCTGAAGCGTATGTAACCCGAGGTACCACTGTAAAAAGATGCATGGGCTGGAGGGACAGTGCGAGTAAAAATGCACAGAGATTTCAACATCCAAAAATGCATTTATTTGGGGGGCATTTATTATTATTACTATTACTGAGTCATTTTTTCATTTTTTCAGACTGTGAAATCAAACACAAACACTAACACTAAAGCAAATATAAAAGACAAGAATGAAACAACATAAAATATGTCTATCAGGCAAAATTGTGTAATAATGTGTGCATATCAATATCAGTATGTCTATCTGTCTGACAGTCTCTCTATTCATCCACATGCTAAAATGATGACTGCTTTTGGAGAGGGCTTATTCGAACAAAAGAAAACATGAACACTGATGCAGAAATATGCTAAACTGAAATTATGCCTGCAAAATGAGAAACTTAAACTCTGATGGGAGCCTCTACAACCCACTAACTCAAACAGAGCATGCCAATTTAGTATAGGGGCCACCCCCACCCCATACAACTTCCATGAGGACCCCTGAAATAGCAGCGAGGCCCATGACTGGAGATTGGGAAGAAAGAAAGCAATAGGCTTCTCCCAGCCAGAGTCCTTGGACTTTTAGAGGGCAGGTTGCAGAGGCAGAAAATGCAAACATGACTAAAGAGCTGGGAATTCCAAGTTGACCATCCACAATGGGCTGCCTGCTATTGGGTCAGGAGGAGGCCATTCCTGGTGGAAGGATCTCAATGGCTGGCGAGCCACATCCACCTGGTTTGGTGGACCGCTTGTGTAGATCTGAACCCCTTTCTCCATCCAAACTTGAGTTTCTAGTGTTGCTACACCTTTTATTTTATTTTTTTGCAGAACCCGCCACAAATGCCTCATGCTATTTCCAAATCTTAGTCATCCGTCACTGGGTGTGGGCATTTCCCAGTGAGTTCTGGAGAAGTTAGGAGGAGGGTTGGGAAGAGAAGAAAACGAGGGGGGAAGGAGGGGGAAGATGAGAAGCATACATAAAAGGATTGTTCTTACTAAAACAATGAGGGTTTTGAGCCTAAATTGCACCAAGCGAGAGTTGCAGCCCAAAGCAATGTAGAGAAAGTGTGTGTGTGTGTGTGTGTTGCAAAACACTACTGTGCCCAGAATATGTGTGTTTTTTGGCAAAGGGGAGGCAATAAATTTTGTAGCTGCGATAAGCCAGTAAGCAATATAAACCATGCATGCATTTTAGAGCAGAAATGTTCCTACATTAATCTTCTTCAGAATCTTCTTCATTTTATTATGGTACAGGTGGATGCTTAATCATAACTGGAGATAAGTATGTGATGTCATTATATGAAGATGTAGAGATAAATCCAGGAGGTTTATCCAATGTGGTGAATTGGTTAGAGTGTTGGTCTAGGCAACCCCCCCCCCCCTTTGGTCATCCCTAATTGAAGCCGGCTTTTGAAAAAAACTAAACGTGAGGGAGAAATCGGGCACATAAAGAGATTTATTATGCTTCAAGGGGGCTGGATGTAAAATGAAAAGTCAACAAGAGACACAAGAATAGATATCAGACTGGTTTCAATATCAAGTGTATGGTACAAAAAGGGGGGGGGTTTTGGGGGGTCGGATTTTGAAAGGGAATTACTGCGTGGGAATGAGAAATTGATTCCTAAGGTGTATAAAATGTTTTGTAGGAAGGCAAAAGCTTTCCTGTCTTCCAGTGCCTCCCGCAGTTTGGTCAAACTCATGCTGGTAGCTTTGAGAACACTGTCCAACCATCTCTGTCGTCCCCTTCTCCTTGTGCCCTCCATCTTTCCCAACATCAGGGTCTCTCCTTCCTTGGAGGTTTTGAAGCAGAGGTTGGATGGCTATCTGTCATGGATGCTTTAAGCTGAGATTCCTGTATTGCAGGATATTAGACCCAATGACCCCTGAGGTCCTGTCTATGCCTACAGTTCTAGTTTAAGGAGGATAAAAAGAAAAACAGTTTTGATGCAGAAAGATCTAGGTTGGAAATAGATTTATTGGATGATAAGAGGAAAATATTATTGAAAATGTATAAATTATTATTGGAATGGCACACTAAAGATGAAGAGGTTAAAGAGGTGATGATACAATGGGCTAAAGATCTTGGATAAAATATTCGGTTAGAATCTTGGGAAAGGTTGTGGAAGGAAGGTCTTAATTTTACTGCATGCAGTGCACTCAAAGAAAATGTTATAAAAATGATGTATATAGATGGTACCTAATACCAGCTCAACTTGCTAAAATGTATAAGACAAGAACTAAGGAGTGCTGGAAATGTAAAGAAAAGGAAGGTATCTTTTACCTCATGGGGTGGACTTGCAAAGAGGTAAAGGCTTTCTGGGAAATGATATATAATGAGTTAAAGAAAATGTTTAAAAATACTTTTGTTAAAAAACCAGAAGCCTTTTTATTGGGTATAGTGGGTGAAGAGATACCAAGGGAAGATAAAAGACTGTTCATGTATGCAACAGCAGCGGCAAGAACTCTTTTAGCCCCCAAATGGAAACAACAAGAAGTGCCAACGAAAGAAGAGTGGCAGATGAAGATGATGGACTTTGCAGAACTGGCGAAGCTGACAGGAAAAATCCGAAACCAGCATGATAAAGTATTCCAAAAAGACTGGAGTAAATTTATACGATATCGGAAAGATCATTGTAAGCAAATAACATCACTGGCAGGGTTGTCTGAAGACTTGTAATGGGGAATTTTTTTCCTTTCTATATTTATTTACATTTTGAAGGATTTTGTAATGAGTATAATTAGAACTGGAAAAAGTATAAAATGCAATGATATAAAGGTTAATTTTGAAAGCCACAGGGTGGGAGGGAAGGAAGCGGACAGGCGCTAAAGCAGGGATCAGCAAACTTTTTCAGCAGGGGGCCGGTCCACTGTCCCTCAGGCCTTGTGGGGGACCAGACTATATTCGGGGGGGGGGAGATGAATGAATTCCTATGCCCCACAAATAACCCAGAGATGCATTTTAAATAAAAGCACACATTCTACTCATGTAGAAACACCAGGCAGGCCCCACAAATAACCCAGAGATGCATTTTAAATAAAAGGACACATTCTACTCACGTAAAAACACCAGACAAGGCCCCACAAATAACCCAGAGATGCATTTTAAATAAAAGGACACATTCTACTCATGTAAAAACATGCTGATTCCCGGACCGTCCACAGGCCAGATTGAGAAGGCGTTTGGGCCAGATCCGGCCCCCGGGCCTTAGTTTGCCTACCCATGCTCTAAAGAGCCAAAGAGGTATAGTGAATACCAATGATGCGATTGTATATTATTAAATGGGAAACTTATAAAAATAATAATAACAAGTTTACAGTTCTGTGTCTATCCACAAGGCTGGGCTAGAGATGAGCTCCTCAGCCGGGGCCTCCATGCATTTCTTATGTTTTACTGGGCTTGGAAGCAACTAGTAGGACTTGCCTCACATGCGTTGAAGGTTTCATTTGCCTGCCAGCACCTTGCAGCAAGACTTTCACTCTGGTCTGGCTCTCGTTGTGCAATGCGCATCGTTATGCATGCCTGACTCATTGGCACAGAGTGGCAATGGAGCAATCTACCACTGAAGCAGCATCTGAAGGCACAGTCATTGCCTCAATTACTTTACTAAGCATGACCAGACCTGGGTAGGGGAGAATATTAGCAAGGAGGGCATTCCCCTGGCCTCCACCCTCTTGAGAACGGTTTCGAAGCATTTCACAAACGGGCGTGGAGCATAAACGAAAGGAAGGGTGCACAGTTTGAATAGGGATGGGGAAAGAATTCAACAGAAGCAAAGTATGATACGGAGTCGGTGAACGGACTGGGCTAGTGATAGATACGATACGATAATCTTTATTGTCATTGTCCCATACAGAACAACAAAATTGGGGAAAATACATAAGACATTCAAAAACCAACAAGCCTGCTATCCCAGCTATCCCAACGGGGTTAGCCCCCTAAAAACTCTGATACCCCATTTTTAAGATGCAATACACTCCCATAGAGACTCTTTACACTGCGTTTAAAACTCAAATCGCATTTGGATAGAAACTGTTTCTCAGGTGGCTAGTCCTAGTCTTTATAACCCTGTACCTTCTTCCAGAAGGCAAAAGCTGAAAGAGATAATTTTGCGGGGTGCGCACTGTCCTGCACTATCTCTGCAGCTTTCTTATGGCACGTGGAAGCATAGATTTGATCCAAGGTGGGAAGAGTGCACCCAATTATTCACTCCGCAGTCTTTACAACCCTGCACAGCATTGTTTTTCCCCAGACCAGACCATGCAGCTCCCAAACCACACACTCAGCAACCTGCACATTGCCTGATCCCTTAGTTACTTTGCAGATGACTGCCTCTCTCCTGGGAAGACTTGGTGTTTTGTTTTTGTTTTTAATTGCTTTCTGTGGACAGTAGTTAGCAGTTTGCAAGTTCCTCTTGATGCACCCTTTCCGAGGGAGATACAAAGGATGGCAACGCAGGAACGTGCCTTTTCCATGGTGGCTCTCCCCAGGGAAGCATGCCTAGTACCGTAGCTGTCCATTTTTAGGCTCCAGGCAAAAAGTTTCTAATTTACTGAGGCTTATGATTTCTAATTGGAAGGGTAGAAAGATGTGCTAGTGGCCTTCAGTGTGCCAGGGAAGGTAGGATTTGTTCCTTTCGAACATAATGTCTGATCAGCATTTTCGTTTTTGTGCATTGCCCCTTGTTATCTGATTTTAATGCCTCTGTTGTTTTATTTTACTGCATCAGTTGTTTTGAGGCACCTGAGTGCAAAAATGCAAAACAACAACAACAACAATAACAACAACAACATTTATTGAGGGACAGCTTCAAGAGACTTACAACTAAACAAACAGAAAAACAAAACCCACACAGATACATTTAAAGCAAGAGGAAAAGGGAAAACATTATTTAAAGGCCTGGTTATAGAGGAAAGCTTTTGTCTGGCACTTAAAGATATATATAAAGATGGTGCCAGGTGAGGCAACCTGGGGACAGCCTTACACAAATGGGCCGCCACCACAGAAAGCAGGATATTATTATCAAAGTTTATTTACATTTTAAAAGCTAGCATGAGGTGACAGAGAGGCAGAGTGGACCAACTCATAAATGGCTTAAAAAAAACACCCAAAAACCCTCTGTGCATTTTTAAAAGATAAATGCCGATTCCTTCATTTATTCCCCCCCCCTTTTTTTAAGCCACATAGAACAAGGACATTATTCTAGTCCCACATCAAACATGGACTAGCTGGAATTTGCTCTTAGGCCCATCCCTGATTTCAAAGGGCTGAAAGGGTTTGGAAAATGCTTTCCTTTTTCACCTCAACCATTCTGCTGTTGCAGCTTCTTTTTTTCATTTGTAGTTATTTTATTTAACAAGATTTATATACAGCTTAATCAAAAAGAACTCTCTAAGTGGTTGACCTAAAATGTTCATTTAAAGGAGCAATAAAACGTTGTTTTAAAAGAAACTTATAAGCATTTTTAAAAGATTGTAAAAGTATGGGTAGGCTTGCCTGAATAAAACGTCTCTAGCAGGTGCTGAAAACTACTATCAATAAGGCAGGGAGTTCTGGAGAATAAGTGCTGCCATACTAAAAGATCAGTTTATCATATTCGTGGAATAAAATATATCTCATACTGCTTTGACTCGTCCTGCATTTTTGTTTCAGCTCTTCTTCTTCTCCTCAGTCAATGAGGACACATAACCTCACTGTCAGACCCGAATTTGCTGCGTTGTGAACTGGGTAATGTATTCCAATTGCCATTGTTATCTTTTTGTTTGGATTTCTGTTCGCCAAGGGGTTGGGTGTGAAGCACTTTCCTCTCTCTCTCTCTCTCTCTCTCTCTCTCTCTCTCTCTCTCTCTCTTGCTCTCTCCTTTTTCGCTTGCTTGTTTGATTCCTTAATTTATGCACCTTTTCTAGCACAGGTGCCACCACCGGCATCAGAACAACTTGGCAACTCTCCCAGGGCACCATCAATCCATCAAGAGGTTGTAATGAAATTGGACTCTAAAATGGGTTCTCACCACCTGCCTCGCATCCAGTGCCCAACTCCTTGCAGTTACCGCTGCCGTCATTCCTGAGGCAGTCGGTCAGGTTTGCAGAGCACTGTGGCCTTCCCCTTCTTGCAGTGCACCGTTTGAATTCAATCCCTCAAGGCAGCAGTTCCAAATCTTCACCCACTTGCAACCATTGCCTTGAAACAGTAGCTGAGCAAGGTGGGTGCAGTGGGTGCGGTCCACTCTGAGTGCCTTCCCTGAGGGGGGTGAAATCACCGCAGGTGGCGCCCCCTGGGATGCTCCCCGGCACTGGCGCACACCCCCGGGACACGCACCTGCGCCAGTGCACCCCCGGGAAGCACACTACTGCCTGCGCACCCTGCAGGCGGTTAGACCCACCCCCATGGCCCGTTCCAGGTGCCAGAACAGCTAGCTCCGCCTCTGCCTTGAAAAAAAATTAATGCTCAACCAGGATTGTCTGAAGAACATAAGGAAGAAGAAGAAGAAGAAGAAGAAGAAGAAGAAGAAGAAGAAGAAGAAGCAGCAGCAGCAGCAGCAGGATTTGAGCATAACGGCATTCTTCCCCCAATTGGGCTTCTAGCAGTTGATATTCAGAGTCATTCTGAAGGTAGAGCATAGCCAAGAATTTGTCCAATAGACGTTGATGGTCATCACTACATCTCATGGGAGAAAATTCTATAGTTAACCGCATGAAGAAGTCCTTTCTTTTGTCTGTCCTGAACAGTCACCAGGGCTATACATTTAAAGCAATAAATGCCCTGGCTTTCTCCAAAGAATCTTGGCAACTGTTGTTTGCTAAGGGTGCTGAGAGTTGTTAAGAGGTGCCTTTTCCCCAGAGTTCCCTGGGAAGAGACATTAAACTTGGATGATCCTGAGTTTTCAGAATTATGAGAGAGGAGGAAAACCTTCACTAGCCTTCACAGCTTAGACTACAGCAGGTTTTCACACACAGAGAGACAAGTTAACTCGGGATAATACCTCATGTGTCTGATGAACAAGATCACAGTCAGTGAAATATCATACCATACTAAATTTGTTAGTCTTTAAGGTGCCCCAAGACTCTTTGTTGCATTGAAGCTAAGATGGCTACCCCTCTTGAAGATAGTCTGAAGTACCAAAAATCTCTCACCTCACAGGGAAACAACTGACTGACCCATTTCTAGCTTCCCAGGAACTTCCTCCCCATTAGGGAACTGCAGTGTGCAAAATAATGTGTGACAACAATTCCCTTTCAAACTCAAAAACTTCAGAAGTGAGATCAAACGCGTCCAAAATTTCGTTTTACTTGTGCACGCTTGCAAATTGGCAACACAGACATCTTTTAGGAGACACGTCTCCTATACACCCAAAGAGAACCTTCTGGAACCTTCTTCCCAACCGCCATTTGGACCACAATGCCAAACCTTATCTCTGAGTATTTTAGCAACAATTCTACAGTGCCGAATGAGACAATAAAATAAAATAAATACTTCAATTCCTGTATTGAGCTCTAGTTTATGTTTTCCCAGAGATGGATTGGGGATAGGAGTGTTAACCTGGAGTTATCTGCACACACTAGGTAGTATGAATTTAGCATTGCTCTACCTGCATTTTATCGCTAAATTAAACACACGTTGAACAAAATAATGTCATAGAAACCAGTGGGGGGAATGGGGGCTTCTTCAATTCCAGAGGCCTGTCACATTCTCTTGGGTTTGCATTTTCCACCCCCAATGTTTGTATTCCTTATCCCGCCTGAAGATGCAGTTTTACAGACCAGCATATTGATTTTAAAACTTTAGAATACCTTCGACACCAGACGTAGAGCACCTCATTTGTCATGTGGATGTCGAAAGGGAGATTGCGGGCCTCATTTTATTCCTGATTAATTTGGCCTTGCGCTGCATTTCCTCCTGAACTCGTAATAGGAAGTTCGGTATCTCTATATTCATTGCATTGTTTGTTGTTTGCAAAAAGAGAGAGGGAGAGAAAAGAGAGAGAGAGAAAGAGTGAGGAGAAAAGACACAGAATCACACGGCATTATTTAAATAGTTGCAAGCCTGGGCTTTCTTTTACTTCCCCCCCCCACTCCAACCCCCCAATAATCGGTTATCTTGTATAAACAGTTTGAAATAAATAAATGCACACAGGAGGGGGGAAATAAAACAAGATAAGAATTCATCAGGTTCTGTTCAAAACAATGACGCTAGCACGATGCTCTTCATAAACAAGACGACAAACTCAGCCTTGAGTTTTCTTTCTCTAATTTGCCTGGTAGTCTGAATCAATGGTGTTGCTGCTGCCCTATTTGCTCAAAGAAAGGATGGCAAACTGGCAACCAGATATATCAATCTTTTGTTTAAAATATTAGGATATTTTTAGGGGTTGTGGGGAAGGGGGTGGGTGAATCTGGGGTGGTTGTGTGGGGAGCGTGAGATACATAAAAACAAAGCAAAATACATCACACGGTTAAAAGAGTTATTAAAAGTAGGCATTCTGTCAAATGGAAAATTGCTCCCCTCAATAATTTGACATATTATCCTCCCAAACATTCCACCTTAAAAGCACTGCTCTAAAGGGGAAATGTAAGGGGAACTGTCCCCTAAGAAAAAGCTAATCCCACTCAGTCTTTCACATGATAGATTTGAATCTTTGAACAAGGCTACTCTTAAGTCCTCATAAACTGGACAAAGAAGGGTAAATCTTCAGACTCCTCATCCCTGCTGTGTAACCAGCTGTACAAATGTTAAATGGAGAGGGTGAAAGGCTTTTACAAATCTGCAATTCCAGTCCATGCACTCGGCTATAGTTGAAGGAGTTTTCTGCAAACCTGGACAGCATCTTAAAAAGCAGAGACATCACCTTGCTGACAAAGGTCCATATAGTTAAAGCTATGGTTTTCCCAGTGGTGATGTATGGAAGTGAGAGAAGGCTGATCGCTGATCGCTGAAGAATTGATGCTTTTGAATTATGGTGCTGGAGGAGACTCTTGAGAGTCCCATGGATTGCAAGAAGATCAAACCTCTCAATTCTGAAGGAAATCAGCCCTGAGTGCTCACTGGAAGGACAGATCCTGAAGCTGAGGCTCCAGTACTTTGGTCACCTCATGAGAAGAGAAGACTCCCTGGAAAAGACCCTGATGTTGGGAAAGATGGAGGGCACAAGGAGAAGGGGACGACAGAGGACAAGATGGTTGGACAGTGTTCTCGAAGCTACCAACATGAGTTTGACCAAACTGCGGGAGGCAGTGGAAGACAGGAGTGCCTGGTGTGCTCTGGTCCATGGGGTCCATGGAAGAGTCGGGCATGACTAAATGACTAAACAACAACAATAGTTGAAGGAGGTTATTGCCAGATTCTGTACAAAGAGAGATCCTGCCTACATGTCATAGATCACCGCCATCACTGTTTATTTCTATGCCGCCTTTCCATAGTTAAACAATGCTCAAGGCAGCTTATGAAAAGGTTTGCATATATACAAAAATATAACAGAAGTAGTCATAAGCAATGAATAAAAACGCATCAAAATGTGGCCAACAAAATTAAACAATCCCCATGTAAATCATAATAAGATCTAAAAATAAAGACAGAAAAGACAGCAAAACTGACGTCTCCAGTATTAAATCTTGACCTCAGTAGCAATAAAACCCTGGACAATACCATACAGAAAGAATGTTGTTGGTCAAGGGAGCCATGGAGTCGAAAAGGTTGAAAACTCTCCACTAAACCAAAGGTGGGTGTTGAAATCAGTGAGTGTCAGGGACAGGACTGAGGAGGGATGGTGGAGACACACACACACACACACACACACACCTGCACCTCTTCTCCTGCACTTCCCAGAGAAGAAGGAGATAGTATAGATTTAGAACAGTGGTTTGCAGAAGGTCATAATTCAGAGGTTGCAGAGGGGAACAAGAAGAAGAAGAAGAAGAAGAAGAAGAAGAAGAAGAAGAAGAAGAAGAAGAAGAAGAAGAAGCGGCAGCAGAGAGACAGATGACAGACTCAGTGTATTTAGAAAGCATTCCAGACCCACCCCCCTTCTCCCAGAACCAGGCAGGTAGGAGAACAGAAAGCTCAGAGGCCGAAAGCACAGATCTGCCAATGTAGGGATGGGAGAGATGGAGGGAGTGGGGCTTTACCTGGAGCAACGCCATTACTGCAAGAGAGGCACTTTCCAAAGCCTTTCTCTGTGAGTATTGAATAAAAGACTTGGTAAAAACTCTTCTTGTTTATCTAATTCTTGAGAACCCACCATGGGAGGGATCGGATTTCCAGAAGCCTGACAGTGCAACTTCAACACACTTCCATTTGGCTTCTTCAGACCCATTCTTAAAGCTGTATGAGGACTGATGCCCCTGTTGTAGTCATCAGTTTGCACAGAAGGCCCTTACACTGGACATATGGTGAGGAATCACCATTTTTTTACAGTAAGCTCCACAACTTGAGTGTGAAACCAATCCTCAGTCCAAAAGACGGTTTGCCAAAGCCACTTCCGCACTGCAGAGGAGGTGGAGTTGTGGGCTTCACGTCCCCACCACGCGTGCGGTGGCTGGAGCCCAGCCCCCGCACGATTGGGGGAATCCCCAGCCACATCACCCCCTGGCCAGCCAATCTCCTGGCTTTGAGGGCATGGCCTGCCCTATTTAACACTGGCGCAGCCGGGGATCTCCCTCTTTTCCCTCCTACCAGCTGTTCATGTTTCCCACTCTCCTGCCCTTTAAGGTTTTCATTCCTTGACCTTGCTATGGACCTTGGTTGGTTGCCATTGAGGGGCCTGGTAGGAATTTTTCCCACTTGGCAAATTGGCACCAGCCATTGGTTTTCGCCTACCTCGTAGCAAATCGTCACGACTTCCTTGGTATTGGTGGTTAGGCATTGGTATTGGTATTGCTCTGTAGATGGAAGAGGGGAGGTAGCGCCATCACCTGCCCCACATATTGAAGGGTAGTCCAATAATGGATTCCGGGGGGCATGACCCTGTCTGAAGCCTATAGAGGTGAGGGCCTAAGGCACGCCCCCTAGAGGTGACCCCGAGAAAGTTCCTAGTTGATGTGCATCAGCAGGACTCCCCCTACCGGTGGTTAACCCTTCTCGGACTTCAAGCGGAAGTCAGATATAGTCGGTTAGGACCAATGCCTAAGCCAATACCGCTCATCACCTGTAACCAATAAAGTTGTGGCCTTATTTAGCCCATTAACCTTAATAATTGTGTCATGTGTCTTTATTTCCACTGGGGGGGGGCGGGAACTTGCCACGCAAATGCCGATTGAGCTACAGCTCCTTCCTACCTTGACAGCATCTGGTCGCTCATTCAGAATCACAGGCGGATTTCTGCAAGAGGATCCAGTGCTCTGTCCCTCCCCTCCCCCCTCAAGCACACAGACATCCATTGCCCAACTTGTGGCGGGGTGTAAGAAAGCAGTGTAAGACACATTGCAGAACAGTGTTGGTAAGTATGGAATGGGAAGCCCACGAGATAATTGCATTTTAAAAGAAGATACTCCCACATTCCACAGGATGGCAGACAATCTTCTTCTCTTTATTGCCGCCCAAGCAGAATGTGTGTACTGCTTTCGATTGCTGCGTTCAGTGCAGCCAGATAAGCGAACTCCTGTATTCTTCACGGAGTGATTTCAGAATAATGTGCTCCAGGGACATGGCCATTTACAAATGTGATGACAATCCATTTCCTATTGTAAAAGAAAAAGAAATCAAGTGACAAGGCAAAGTTTCTCTATATGATAAAATAATGGTTTTTTAAAAAAAAACTTTCAAAAAGAAAGACTTGCTAATTCAACAATGGCTCCCGATGCTTACATTCTTGTTATTAGTCTTATCCATCTAACCGGTGAAAAAAAGGTAAACACCGTGTTGGATTTTTCTCCTGCTCTCCCATTTTTCTTTTTCAAATATCTAAAGGCTTACATAGATTTGGTTGGCCCAAAGTGATCCTGGGGTGTAGAGAGGGATGTTGCATTTGAAAAGCAAGAGTACAAACCAGTCACCCAGAAGTCCTCTTGAATGAACCCATCGATTTGGAGTAAGATCCCCCAGCCTGCAGACCTACCAATGTCGTTGGACTCTAGTTGCATTATACCTGGCTATTGGTCATGCTGGCTCAGGCTGATGGGAGTTGTAGTGCAAAACCTCCAGAGGGCACCAGGTTTGGCTGATCTGGAGGTAAGGGTGGCAAAGGGATTTTGAGGCAAGTGAACCAGGTAATCCCCTCCTTGTACTTTTACATCTTTATCACGGTCATAGGCCAGCATAAATACATATCTAAAAAGGTAAAGGGACCCCTGACCATTAGGTCCAGTCGTGACCAACTCTGGGGTTGAGACGCTCATCTCGCTTTATTGGCCGAGGGAGCCGGTATACAGCTTCCAGGTCATGTGGCCAGCATGACTAAGCCGCTTCTGGCGAACCAAAGCAGCACACGGAAACGCCGTTTACCTTCCTGCCAGAGCGGTACCTATTTATCTACTTGCACTTTGACGTGCTTTCGAACTGCTAGGTTGGCAGGAGCTGGGACCGAGCCACGGGAGCTCACCCCGTTGCAGGGATTCGAACCGCCTACCTTCTGATCAGCAAGTCCTAGGCTATGTGGTTTAACCGACAGCGCCACCCACGTCCCTTAGTACATATCTAGAGCGTGCTAAATAGGCAATAGAGCAACTGTAGAAGTAGGAGATAAGCCCCAATTCAAGTGTTGCCCACAAATTGAATGCAATTGCTGGTCTTGGCCAAATGGTTGTCTATCTGACTTGGCCCCAGTCCCCTGGGGTATGCAGACAGTCATACTGAACTACTCCACAAATGTTTGGCTTCACATGGAAGGAGAGTTTCATACAAAGATGTGCTCTCCTAAGCTCACATTCCCAGCATTTTTGCATCCCTGTCTCAGCAGCATCTAAGTTGACTTGGTCATGTCTGCAGATTGGAAGATGGCAGGATCACCAAGGACATGCTCTATGGGGAACTGGCTTCTTGCACTTGGCCCGTTGGCAGGCCAACTCTGTGTTACAAAGGTTCCTGCGAACAAGACATGAAGGCTGGCAGAATCAGCCCTGCCATGTGGGAAACCCTTGTAGAAGACCACAGGTGAGACAGACAGGTGACCAGAGGAGGAAACCCTAGTAGAAGACCACAGGTGAGACAGACAGGTGACCAGAGGAGGAAACCCTAGTAGAAGACCACAGGTGAGACAGACAGGAGACCAGAGGAGGAAACCCTTGTAGAAGACCACAGGTGAGACAGACAGGTGACCAGAGGAGGAAGCCCTTGTAGAAGACCACAGGTGAGACAGACAGGTGACCAGAGGAGGAAACCCTTGTAGAAGACCACAGGTGAGACAGACAGGTGACCAGAGGAGGAGTGGCTGCTGGAAGGAGCGCAGAGAGAAGAAGCGCCCTGGTGCATCTGCTGCAACACAACCGGACACCTTCATCTGCTCCAGCTGCAACAAGACATGTCTCTCCTGTGTTGGTCTCTACAGCCTCAGCAGGTGATGTAACTCTCCAACGTTTTGACTTCACCCCCAAAGGCGCACTCCTCCATTGGATGCCAACAACTTCACAGAACTGCGGTAAGGCTTACATAAGAGAAATGCTTCACAAACATGGGGAGCCGTGTTCTAGCACATTGGGCGATTTGTCAATCTACACACACGATGTTCCAGTATGTGATTATCTGCACACATTACTTTGCTGTAGAAACACATTGCATAACTTGTAGAAGTGCAAACATCAAAGGATAGGTCTGTGTTTCACTCTTTGAATTGTTTTGTAACGTTCAAACAGGGTAAGTTTGCCTTGAAATGCAACATCAGTTGTAACATCTGAGGTGGCCCAATACTTATTTTACAGTGTACATCCCCAGATCCTTATATTTTCCACACATTTTGGCTATTATTGGCATGGGTACAAGCTTCTGGCAGGAGCATAGGGGGCTGTCTTATACCAAGTTGGAACACTTGTCCATTTAGCTGTCAGGAGTGCGTGCAGGAGCCAGGCCCTGTGACCAGTAGGACTTTGCAGGACTGGGGCCTTCCTAAGTTTGCTCTGGAGAGGCAAGGTATGGCTGCACAGGGGAGGCCGCTTGGTAACTAACTGCACCTGGTAGCAAGGGAAGGGATATAAGGTCAGCATTTCCCTTCGGCTCTTTGCCACAGCAACTCATTTCCTGCCTTGCTGCGTTTGGCTTCTTGCTTGTCGACCCTCGGACCCTTGACTTCATGATTCCTTGCTTCTTGACTCTTGGACCCTGTGACTCCGTGCTTCCTGACCCTCGGACCCCTGGCTCCTGGACTCTCGCTCCTGCTCCCACCCCACCATCTTGCCCCTGGTCCTGATGTCCTCAGCAGGGACTTGGATTGCCCGTAGACCTGACCATGACATTAGCTCACTATTGTGTACTGGCAACAGATCATAGAATCATAGAATCATAGAATCATAGAGTTGGAAGAGACCACAAGGGCCATCGAGTCCAACCCCCTGCCAAGCAGGAAACACCATCAGAGCACTCCTGACATATGGTTGTCAAGCCTCTGCTTAAAGACCTCCAAAGTAGGAGACTCCACCACACTCCTTGGCAGCAAATTCCACTGTCGAACAGCTCTTACTGTCAGGAAGTTCTTCCTAATGTTTAGGTGGAATCTTCTTTCTTGTAGTTTGGATCCATTGCTCCGTGTCCGCTTCTCTGGAGCAGCAGAAAACAACCTTTCTCCCTCCTCTATGTGACATCCTTTTATATATTTGAACATGGCTATCATATCACCCCTTAACCTCCTCTTCTCCAGGCTAAACATGCCCAGCTCCCTTAGCCGTTCCTCATAAGGCATCGTTTCCAGGCCTTTGACCATTTTGGTTGCCCTCCTCTGGACACGTTCCAGTGTGTCAGTGTCCTCCTTGAACTGTGGTGCCCAGAACTGGACACAGTACTCCAGGTGAGGTCTGACCAGAGCAGAATACAGTGGCACTATTACTTCCCTTGATCTGTTGGCTCATGTCAAGTTTGTGGTCAACCAAGACTCCTAGATCCTTTTCACATGTACTGCTCTCAAGCCAGGTGTCACCCATCTTGTATTTGTGCCTCTCATTTTTTTTGCCCAAGTGCCTCAGGGGTTTCAGGCAAGGTTTCTTCCAGCCCTACCTAGAGATGCTGGGGACAGAGGGTTCATCCACACTTCCACTTGTCCCATGATTTGTAGCCACGGGCCTTTCAGGTTTTTCTTTTGAACCATCGCTTCCCCGGGGAAAACCTGCCGTTGACTTCAGAATTGCAACAAAGCGTGTTCTCCTTCCTAGAGAGCACATGTTGCAGTGGGGTCTGAACAGGCCACCCCTCTGTTGCTGGGCGGGTTAGTATGGATGACCATCCACAGTGATTGGGCGGTTGGGTTACTGGGCAAATTTTGGTGTTGCCATTTAGGGGGATGGACCAAAGGTTATAAAATCAAGTCACGCAGCACTGACTGGGCTCTTTTGCTGTGTACATCGGATCACTCGTCCACCCTCCCTAATCCAGGGCTGTTGCATTAACCTTGCTATGCCTGTCATCTTAAAAAGCAGAGACATCACCTTGCCAACAAAGGTCCGTATAGTAAAAGCCATGGTTTTCCCAGTAGTGATGTATGGAAGTGAGAGCTGGACCATAAAGAAGGCTGATCGCCGAAGAATTGATGCTTTTGAATTATGGTGCTGGAGGAGACTCTTGAGAGTCCCATGGACTGCAAGAAGATCAAACCTCTCCATTCTGAAGGAAATCAGCCCTGAGTGCTCACTGGAAGGACAGATCGTGAAGCTGAGGCTCCAATACTTTGGCCACCTCATGAGAAGAGAATACTCCCTGGAAAAGACCCTGATGTTGGGAAAGATGGAGGGCACAAGGAGAAGGGGACGACAGAGAATGAGATGGTTGGATGGTGTTCTTGAAGCTACCAGCATGAGTTTGATCAAACTGCGGGAGGCAGTGGAGGACAGAAGTGCCTGGCGTGCTCTGGTCCATGGGGTCACGAAGAGTCGGACACGACTAAACGACTAAACAACAACAACAACAATGCCTGTCATGGGGTCATCTGCTTTGGGGGCAGGGGCCTGGTAGGAATTTTGTCCATCTGGATGATTGGCTGGTGCCATTTGGTTTTTGCCTACTGCGTAGCAAATCATCACAACTTGTAAGGTTGCAGTTAGGCATTGGTTAGAAAATTGGTTGGTGGAGGGGTAAGGATTGGCGGTGCCTGTCCCTCCAATATGCTGCTGCTGCAAGGGAATTCCATTAAAGGAATCCAGGGGCTTGCCATTCTTTCGCCCATACCCCTGAATGGGGCTTAGGGCTGCGCAAGCCCCCGGGAGTATGGGGGGGGGATGAGGGTCTGGTGCCCGGCTCCATGCTCTCCCCAATATTGTTTTCCCTTACTGGCTTTCGCTGGAATCCGGAAGTCAGTTCTGTCCCCAGGCATGGCATAACCAATGCCTAAGCAACAACTCACATTTATGTATTTTAATAAAGTTGTGGCCAAAATTATGCCAAAAACCTTTAACAAAAAATATGTGTGAATTGTGAATCATTTAGGGGTGGCTTAGGGGACCTCGACATGCAAACATCAATCTGCAGAAAACCCAACTGACATTCCTTCTGATTCACAACGGTTTTTCCTGGGGAAAGTGGCCAGACAAAGTAAAAATTTCTCAAACACACCTAGAAACAGAAGTTTGAACCTGGGACCTTTTGCATGCAAAGCTAATAAGACATTGAACAGCACGATAAATACCGTGTTTTTTGCTCTATAAGACTCACTTTTTCCCTCCTAAAAAGTAAGGGGAAATGTGTGTGTGTGTGTTATGGAGCAAATGCAGGCTGTGCAGCTATCCCAGAAGCCAGAACAGCAAGAGGGATCGCTGCTTTCACTGCGCAGCGATCCCTCTTGCTGTTCTGGCTTCTGAGATTCAGATTTTTTTTTTCTTGTTTTCCTCCTCCAAAAACTAGGTGCGTCTTGTGGTCTGGTGCATCTTATAGAGCGAAAAATACGGTATGTCAACCCTGTGTGTGGCAGTTGCGAAAAAGGATTAATTCCGTTCTAGGGATCATTAGGAAAGGAATTCAAAATAACATTGCCATTATCTTAGGCCATTACACAAATCTATGGCGCAACCACATTTGGAATACTGTGTACCATTCCGATTGTTTCCCTATCCCCACCCCACAAAATTCATCCTCTTTGATCTATGAAGGTATTTTCATCTAAGAGGATTTTGCTACCTTTTGTGAAATCTCTTGATGATCATATTGGGAGGAAGAGAATTGCCTTGTGCTGCCCATCTACTTGTTTCAAGCCCCATGTCTTCAATAAAACCCCACTTCTTCCTATATAGCTTGGCTTCCTGCCCCACAAATCACACTGTTACGCGGATCATTCAAAAAATATAGATGGCAGAAAATCTCCGCGCATCCTCCGATACGATTTGCAAACTGACAGATCACTCTCCCTTTCACCTCTAAATCTGCCCAGTTTTTTTTGTTTTTTTATATAAATACCCTCTTGTTATAAATCTCAGAGTTTTAGCAGGATTCACTTTGTCCATTTATCAAAAACACGGAGCTAAATGATTTCAATGGGGAAAAGAGCAGACTGCCTCTTTTTATTTTCTTCCTCCCCCTCCCCACCCCCTGTAGAAATGTGATCTCCGAACTCCACAAATCAAAATTCTTATCTCATGTTGATGCCAGCACATAAAGCACAAGCCCTGCGGTAGATGAATGTCTACCAGCAGAAAGCATTATTAGTCTCTTTAGCTTGCTGGCTTCTGCTGACCTACTTTTAACTTGCTCGCAATAATGTACCGTACCTGAGTAATATTGACAGCCCATCTGCTGTGATGAATTAATAATATCACTACTTTTCCTCCTTCCCCTCCCACCTTTGCATCACAAAGTGCTGAGATAGTTAATTCGAATAGACCTGGGTTTTACTTGAAACATGGATAGAATGCTCAGATTATTCATTTTTTAAAAAAAAAACTGCATCAGAACCAATCTATTAATTCCACTTTCCTGCTACCCGTGACACTGGTTAACTTTGTGGTTAGCCAGTTTGTGGTTGGGTACGAGGCACAAAGACTCTTCCTTCCTCTGATCATCATAGCATTCGGAACCCTTCCACTCAGTCCACTAGAGTGGAGTATGGGAAAGGCTGGGTCACAATGGACCAATGACTGTTCCTGGGTCAGAACCCATTGTTTGCCGTTAGAAGAAAAACAGATTTGTACTAGAGCAAACATAATGTCTGGAGAGGGAAAAATGGAGGGACTTAGAGGAATGATTCGGGGCTCAGGCATATTTGTGTTGGGTTTGTCGTTTCTTCCATTTGTCCCGAGACTTCTGAGTGATAACCAGCCTCATATAACCAACATGCTTCAGTCTAATTCATGCATGAAGGGGTTAATGCCATAGAGTAAGCTGTCCTGCTAGGCTTAGTTAGGTCACTCTCCCTCACCTTGGGAGGGATTAGGTAATCAACCCTTTATTCCCCAGCGTATCTGAGAAGGTCAATGCATGAAGAGCTTTTGAGCTAGTTGCTTGCAGCTCAGACCGCATGGCTCTTACAAGCCTTTCTTGTGTTCCTGTACCCCTGATTTAGGGACTTTCACCACTGAAACTAAGCAAAGTTTTATTGCCCATGTTTTCTGAATGTTGTATGGAAAACATTGCACAAACAATAAAACTTAGCTTCGTTAAATTGCTGAAGGTCCCTAAATTATTGGCATGGTAACACAAGAAAGGCTTGTAAGAGTCATGTGGTCAGAGATGCAGCACACACTGAACTTCTTGGCTAGCCGCTTATATGAGTCTGGTAATCCCAAAACGTCTAGGCATGGGTCTGAGAAGCATTTCTTTAATCCTGCCACATTCCCTGGGGGAAACTGTGGTTTACCATTGAATAGGAACAAACATCAACCAGACTGGGAAGGAAGCACACTGGAAAGCTTGGACATCTCCTCCTGTGGTGACAAGGACCCAAGCAGCTACATTTAACCCTTTAATGAAGTGCAGGAGAGCTGATCAGAGATCTCCAGCCATCAGATCTAGTTTTCATTTCCTTTTGCTACTAAGGAGTGGCAACAGCACCTCTCACTTTTCAGAGTTCCCCGGGAAAGAGGGCTTGATTGCTAAACCACTCCGGGAATTGTAGCTCTGGGGGTGGGGGAACAGGGCAAACAACTCTCAGTACCCTTAACAAACCACAGCTCCCCAGAATCTTTTGGGGGTAAGGCATGGTTGTTGAAAGTGGTAACATAACCATTCAAATGTGGCCTTAGCTAAACCAGATTTCAGGAAAAACAAAACATAGGACTGACCTACTGGCCAGTCAAGGAAAGGATCCATTCATCCCTCTTTGCAGCAAGGCCAGGCCAAAGGGAATCAATGGAGGATTCAGTCATGATGCAGCCTGGAAGGAAAATACTGTGGCTTCTTCTTCTACTCCAGAGTCTCCAGAAACTCATCAAAATGGACCCCATTAGGCAAGATCTCATTCCAGCTTTAGCCAAGCCTGGTAGAAGGGCCCTTCAAAGACAACTGTTCATAAAACTTTGTAAACTGCTTCGAAGCCTTTTTTGCATTAAGCCATACTGTATATTTCCTGCCAACCTAGCAGTTCGAAAGCACATCAAGTACAAGTAGATAAATAGGTACCTCTCTGGCGGGAAGGTAAACAGTGTTTCCGTGCGCTGCTCTGGTTCGCCAGAAGTGGCTTAGTCATGCTGGCCACATGACCCGGAAGCTGTACGCCGGCTCCCTCGGCCAATAAAGCGAGATGAGCGCCGCAACCCCAGAGTCGGTCATGACTGGACCTAATGGTCAGGGGTCCCTTTACCTTATACTGTATATTAATTCACAATTTATTTAATAATATCAACAAAAACAAAAACACAGTCTCTTGGATGTGGAATATCCAGATGGCCACTTGCACGCTGCCCTCGCCTTTTTAAAAATCAGGTATGTTTTGACCCTGTGTACAAGGCCACGTGACGGATTGCCTCATAGACCCTTGAGATCAGAGACCGTGACCCACTTTTCTTGAGCGTTCTTGAAGATGGGAGGATAGTTCAGCTTCTTGCCTCCTACAGACATACGCCATACCATCCAGGTGCTTGGTACAGCCACCCACTCTGTGGTATTTATTTAATTACATTCCCCATTTGCCAGAGGGTGGTGTAAGGTAGTTTAAAAAAGTGTCTCATTCTGTATTCTGCAGGGGTTTTTTAATTAACACGGGTTGAAGCATCCACCCACATCTAAGGCTGGGAAAAGAACATCTATTTCTCAGGGTTACCTCACGAGTTCTGCTCCCATGACCATTAAGGATGGATTTCCTATCCACACAGTTTGTTTACGCAATAATAATGACTCAAAGGCGTGTGAGAGCAGCACTGTGTTGTGGTCAACAGACTGACCTGCAAACTTAGGTGTCCCAGAGAAACTCCCTGCTCAGACCAGGACATCTTCCAACCTCCTCAACCCTTGTCTGTCGCTGTGGTTGTTCTTCCTGTGTGTTCCCACAGGAGATACTGAGGCACTCCATTCTCCAGGACCATAAATCTGCCCAGACCCTTCATGAGTTCTTCCAGTTCAACCATCTTGCTTGATCAGATCTAGGATACTTGCTTACTGGAAGGTTGTGTTCAGACATAACAACTTATATGAGGTATAAAATCATGCACGATGGAGAGAAAGTGGAACAGGACTTATTCATGCAGTACAGTGGTACCTTGGTTCTCAAACGCCTTGGTACTCAAACAACTTGGAACCCAAACACTGCAAACCCAGAAGTAAGTGTTCTGGTTTTTGCGAACCTTTTTCGGATGCCAAATGTGCTCCATTTTGAGTGTTACACTTCCGATTTGAGCGCCACACTTCCGTTTTGAGTGCCACAATTCTGTTTTGACTGTTACACTGAGGTCTGTCTGTTTTTGCTCTTTATTTTGCGTTTTTGTGGCTCTTTTTGTTTTGTTTTTGTGATTGTGTGGAACCCAGTTCAGCTACCGATTGATTGTTTGTGTGACTGTAGAACATGGTTTATTGCTTTCATTTTATGGATCAATGGTCTCGTTAGATAGTAAGATTCATGTTAAATTGCTGTTTTAGGGGTTGTTTTTGGAAGCCTGGAACGGATTAATCCGTTTTGCATTGCTTTCTATGGGAAAGCGCGCCTTGGTTTTGGAACGCTTTTGGTTTTGGAACGGACTTCTGGAACGGATTAAGTTTGAGAACCAAGGCACCACTGTACATAGTTAAACTATGGAACTCTTCCCCACAAGATGCAGTGATGGCCACCAACTTGGATGGCTTTAAAAGGAGGTTAGGCAGATGCTTGGAGGGTAAGACTAACACTGTCTACCAGCATCACTGGCTATGTGGTACCCCTACTGTCAGAAGCTGTATGCCTTTGAATACCAGGGTCAGCTTACCATCAGCCTGGCAGGGAGCAGTGATTGAGGTTCAGCACGACTGTGGCCAAGCCAGGGTGGTCTGCTCCCTGCACGGCCGGAGGATGATGTCATACCCTCCTCCACCAACCACACAGGTTGCTGGAGCTTTTCCGTGGGGGAGATGAGGGTGTGGCTCGGGTAGTGGACCAAAGGGAAAACTTTCCCCCTCCGCGGCCAATTGGTGTCAAAGAAAGACAGAACTTTTTTTTATGTATGCTACAACAGCAGCAAGAATACTCATCGCAAAGTACTGGAAGACACAAGATCTACCCACCTTGGAAGAATGGCAGATGAAGGTGATGGACTATATGGGACTGGCAGAAATGACCGGCAGAATCCGAGACCAGGGGAAAGAGACGGCGGAAGAAGATTGGAAGAAATTTAAGAACTATCTTAAGAAACATTGTAAAGTTAATGAATGTTAGAATGATGCTGGTTTAGAAATTAAGTGGATTACAGTTGTAAGGATTAAGTTAAAAGAAAAGAAAGGTTAAAAATTAGATAAATTTGAGGGTGAGGATTTGCTGAATTAAAATTTGAAATTGGAATGCAGAAAGGGGAGGTATGAGGAGGTCGGAGAAGTAAGTTATAAGAAAATAAGGGTTTGAAATTATACTTGTTCCTTTTTTTGTTTGTGTTTGTTTGTATTGTTGTGTTTGTCTGTATAATTTGTGAAACTTTAATAAATATTTTATTTTTTAAAAAAACTTCCCCCCTCCGTTCAGCTCTCTGGCTATAAAGCCAGCCATGCCCAGGACTCTGTGTCCCAGTCAGTGCTGGATTCCCCCCTCCCCTGCCACCCCCCCCAATACTGCATGTTATGTGGTAAACTTGCTATGGAAATATTTGGTCACTTTATGTGGGGCCAGGAACAAATTCTCCTTCAGACAAATTGCCTACCCCACAGCAATTGTCACAACTTCTTGGCAGCTAAGGTGTTGGGTTGGATCCTTAGTCAAGACGGATGGGTGGGAAATTGGGGCACCTCCAAGAAATTGGGGCCCCTCCTTAAAGGGGCAAGGGAGAGATGCTTCTGTCCTGAAGCCCAGATGGGGGCTGATGGGCCACAGCACGCACACACACACAAAATGGCAATCTTTCAGGGATTTCCCAATTTGAGGTACATCAAAGGGTGATCATTAACCCAGGATTGACCCTGCCAAATAATCAACCAGCAGATGGGCTGGATGATTCAGTACAGTATACACACCCAATTCCTACGCTCAAACCTACTCCCATCGGTAATCAATAAAGTTATGGCTTGTTTAACCCCAATGTGTTTGTCCTGTAGTTTTTCGCATCTTCCATGCCTTAGCCTCCACTGGTTGTGGGCTCACTGGGCCTGGGCCTTCAATTCCTGGGAATCAGGAGTGGAGAGAATACTGTTGTAGTCAGATCCTGCTTAAGCGTTTCCCAGAGCTATCTGGCTGATCAGTATGAGAACAGCATGCTGGACTAGGTGGACTTTGGGCCTTATCCAGCAGGCCATTCTTGTGTAGATACAGTGATACCTTGGTTCTTGAACCCAATCTGTTCTAGAAGTCCGTATGACTTCCAAAACATTCGAAAACCAAGGCGCGGCTTCCGATTGGCGCAGGTGTCCCGGAAACAATAGCCGACAGCCACATCGGATGTTCGGCTTCCAAAAAAAGTTCGAAAACCGGAACACTTACTTCTGGATTTTTGGTGTTCAGGAGCTGAAATGTTCGAGTACCAAGGTGTTTGAGAACCAAGGTTCCACTGTCTATGGTTCTGGGTAGCCCTAAGAGTATTATGGGATTCCAAGTACCTTGCATCTTACCTTTTTCACACATTTTGGCTACTAGCGTAGAGCGCATTGCAGGTATTGTGGCACTATTCACACAGCAAGATCTATTGCGACGATGTTGACATTTTCGAAAGTAGGGGGTCCATGGCTTGGCTTTTGAAAAACGGGGTACGCAGCACTTAGCTACCGTATTTTTCGCTCTATAATACGCACCCGACCATAACGCGCACATAGTTTTTAGAGGAGGAAAACAAGAAAATAAATATTCTAAACGAAACAGTGGATGTATGATTTTTGTGGTTCATGCTGTGGCCACAGACATGTGATCTGACGGTGAGTTTGGAGTAGCCCAATGCAAAAATCCTGAGGATCCATGTGGACCCATGCTTTGTAACCATGTTTTTGCACCACTGCGGCCCCAGGCAACAGTGGGTGCGTGATTTTTTTGGGTGCAAGCTGTAGCCATGGACATGCTATGTGATCTGATGGTGAATTTGGGGTGACCCACTGCAAAAATCCTGAGGATCCATGTGGATCCGTGCTTTGTAACCACGTTTTAAGTGGGGAGGGAAGGAAAAGCACTCAAGGGACAAGGGACACGCGTGGGGTGTGTGGAGAAGGATGCTGCTAATAATGCAGAAGAGGGGTTTAAGGGGAGAAGGAACACGTGCAGGCTCTTTAAAGGAGCCAACTGGACAGGAGCCACTTACACTCATGTAAGTGGCTCTTCTCCTCTCCCACTTTGCTCCTTTAAAGCAAGCAGGCTCTCTGTCCCTCTCTCCTCCCCACTCAGTGGCTCTTCTCCCGCTTTGCTGTTTCAAAGCGAGCCACGGAGGAGGGAAGGAAGGGGAACCATGGATCCTCTGCTCATGACTGCAGCAGATCCCCCCCCCCCGCCACCCGTAGGCATTCCCTCCATAACACACACAGACATTTCCCCTTACTTTCTAGGAGGAAAAAAGTGAGTGTTATGGTGCAAAAAATGCAGTAATTGCGAACCACTGTCTTAAGCTAGTATTTGAATCTATGGTGCAACCGCTTTGGAAATACAGTGCACCATTCTGATTGCCTCAACTCAACAATGGTATTATAGAGCTGGAGAAGTTTCAGAAACGAGCGACCAAAATGATTAAAGGGGTGGAGAAACTCCCCTATTAACCATGGTTACAACATCTGGGGCTGTCCCATTTAGAAAAAAGTTGAGTAAGAGGCGTGTAAATGATTGATGGAGTGGTGACAGTGGATGAAGAGATGATTGCAGGCTTCCCACAGGCATCTGGTCAGCCACTGTGAGAAGAAGATGGTGGACTTGATGGTCTGTTGACCTGAGTCAACCGACTCATCTTACATCCTCGAGCTTTCTCCCTCACCCATAATACTAGCACTCAGGGGCATCCAACGAAATTCTATAATTCTTTGCCTAACCATTGCTTTTGTTTGGCCCAAGCCAGCTTGAGGGGCAAAACCCAGTTTCTGAAGAGTGTGCATGACTGCTGTCTGCCTCCCTGCATAGAGCAGTCACTCCTTGCCCTTTTCTGAACCTTTGCCAACTCTACAATAACCTATTTGCAGTGAGACCTACTTAGGCTAGTGGGCCAGAGAGTCCCTGCCTCTGCTGTTGTAAGCCTGAGACTGTGCCCTGGGGAAATTCAGCGCCCCTCCTAGAACATGACCCACAATTCTCTTTTGATGTCAGGCTTCAGTTGTAGATGTTGCTTGCTTGCTTGCTTATTCCATTTGGATACTGCCCAGAGGCCACAGGGCAGGCCACAACATAAAAATACAATATGAGAACACAAAATACATAATAAACAGAAACAAACCAATAATCCCTGCTCCTACAAACAAAAGGCCATAGATAGTTTAATCAGCCAAAGGCCTGGTATTAGAGAAACGTTTTTGCCTGGCATCTAAAGACGTGTAACGAAGGTGCCAGACAAACCTCCCTGGGGGGAGAGTGTTCCACAAACGGGGAGCCACCACAGAAAAGGCCTGTTCTCATGTTGCAACCCTCTGGACCTCTCACGGAGGAGGTACATGAAGAAGCGCCTCTGGTGATTATCGCAAGGTCTGAATCAGTTCAGATGGGGAGAGGTGTGCCTTGAGGTATTGCGGTGTTCTGAGTTCCTTGACAGAGAATTCAGTGTGATAAGGGCTTTCTAAACAAAACAAAACAAAAAGATATGGGGACTCCCATCAGCCCCAGTCAGCAAGGACCATGCTCAGGGATGATGGAAGGTGGAGTCCATTGTCTTTTGGGGGGGCTGCAGATTCCCTACTCATGCTCTAAACAAGCAGGCCCTGTACCAGGTAAGGCTTGGTATATTCCTTTTTAAATTTTATTTTTTGTAATGAGAGGTGGGTGTGACTTCTGATGAACGGACCGGGACGCTGGCTTCTCTCTGACAAAATTTCACGGCTTTACATCAGAACCTCTTAAAAAAATTAAAAGGCAGCTTTCTCAGCTCTGCGTCGCTTCATTCCTTGTGCCTCTGATCTCCCATAGAGGGCGCCAGAGTTCCACTTCCTTGATATGGCGAAGACTACACATGTTGCCTATTCATGAGTGAGTACGCATAATGTACGGCGTGCAACATACTATGTGTGAGGCCCGGGACTTGTTAGTGACACTGACAGATCATTTCTTATCTATGAGATGTGAAGACTGGCCAAATATCAGCATCCATTTGTGTCGGCTGCATGTGCTGGTACACGATCAAATTAGATTGTGGAATGTAAAGGTCATTAAAGGTTCAGCCAATACAGGAAGGTTTAGCAAGCCGGCAAATGACTATCGGTCGCAAGTAAACAGGCAAATAAATTAGATCCCTTTTGGGGAGCAAAGAAGTAGGCTAGTGGTGCAACTGAAAGGCTTCTCTATCCCCTGTCCCAGAGCATGTTTGTGTCTAGGTTGTGGCTTGGAACCAAAGGTACGCCATCTTGGCTTCTATGATGGAAGAAAGCTGGGGTACAAATGTAAGAAAATGCAATGACAAAACAAATAAAGGAAGCAAATAAAGTTCAGAGATCGCTGAGAGCCAGTGTGGTGTAGTGGTTAAGAGTGGTAGACTTGTAACCTGGTGAACTGGGTTTGATTCCCTGCTCCTCCACATGCAGCTGCTGGGTGACCTTGGGCTAGTCACACTTCTCTGAAGTCTCTCAGCCCCACTCACCTCACAGAGTGTTTGTTGTGGGGGAGGAAGGGAAAGGAGAATGTTAGCCGCTTTGAGACTCCTTAAAGGGAGTGATAAAGCGGGATATCAAGAACAAACTCTTCTTCTTCTTCTTCACTGTTGTTCAGGAATGGGGTCTCCCAAGCTCAGGGGTCAAAGCCCTCTCTTCCTGGCTCTGGGGACTTCCCCCAGATTGTCCTACCTCAGAAGAAATCTCTTCAGGGTCTGGGTCATGTAAGATGCTGAGAGTAGCAGCGGCCAATTGTATAAAGCAAGGGAGGGGCTACTATGGCCGCCTGGCCCAGCCAACTGCAAAGGATCATGGGAGCAAACCCAGCTTTTGAAGGATTCACTTGGCTCGAGGCTCTGAACACACAGAGTGCAAATGTTGTATATGGTCCCTACCCTCAAGACATTAGTTCCCAGGTTCAGTACTCTGGTTGTTTGTGAGTTGTTTTGGGCTGCCCAGGGCAAGATCTTGCTGTTGGCTTTCATCTGTCTTGAGAGACAATGGAGTGCTTCTCCCAAGGTGAAGTCAAATGGCTGCGTTGTTGTTATTTAGTCGTTTAGTCATGTCCGACTCTTTGTGACCCCGTGGACCAGAGCACGCTAGGCACTCCTGTCTTCCACTGCCTCCCGCAGTTTGGTCAGACTCATGCTGGTAGCTTTGAGAACACTATCCAGCCATCTCATCCTCTGTCGTCCCCTTCTCCTTGTGCCCTCCATCTTTCCCAACATCTGGGTCTTTGCCAGGGAGTCTTCTCTTCTCATGAGGTGGCCAAAGTCTTGGAGCCTCAGCTTCAGGATCTGTCCTGTATGGAGGTCCTGGGATGCCCAGATGACAAGACCCTCTTCTTGGCTTCACTTATGTGGTCCAAAGGAAAGCAGAGCAAGACGTTTGGCCCCAGCTTGGCTGCAGGAGTTGCAAGGAGCAATCCGGTTGTATTAGGGACTCCATTCTGGATTTTTGTAGGGTTTACTCCTGAGCCTTCCTGAAGATATCCTGCAAGGCAGTGAAGCTTTCAGATCATAGAATCATAGAATCATAGAGTTGGAAGAGACCACAAGGGCCATCGAGTCCAACCCCCTGCCAAGCAGGAAAGTTCTCCTTCTCCAAGATGGGCTACGTTCCCAGGCTGAGGAGACCCAGCTGCCCCTCATTTCCCTCTACAGCACGTGCAGAAACGGTTGGCCCCATTAAAGCAACCAACATATTCTAAGAATAATCAGGGTGTTGTTTTTTTCATATGGAACTCTGAATTGCAGAGGATTGGACTAGATGACCCTTGGGATCTCTTCTATGATTCAATGACTAGAGGTCTGGCTAGGCATAAGGCAGCTTGCTTTGTTTGTTTGTTTGTTTGTTTGTTTATGTTCTTATGTTACATCGGTAAAGAATAACATATTACCATACAATGCTTATTATCATATAATTTTCAACATGTATACAAAATTTATACGCAAAGTTTATATACCCCTTTGCCACCAAAGTCCGAGCTACAACCTGCCAACAGTACTTAACAGAAATGCCTCTGGTCTTTTTAAAAAGGTTATTCGAAACATTTTTTTTAACTCATTGTAAATTAAACCCCAAAACACTTTGATCTTCCTACATGTCCACCACATATGATACATGTCATGAGTAAGGCAGCTTCCTATATCCTACTATGTCATGTAGGAGAGGACAAAAAAGGTTGGCAGATCCGCTCAGCCTGCCTGAGACTGCAAAATAATAATAATAATAATAATAATAATAATAATAATAATAATAATAATAATAAAAAATAATGTGAGCTAGGGGTCCTTTGTCACAAGTTGGACAGACCCCAATGCATGGGTGGTTTGCTGTGCCAGCCTGTTGAGTCACTGGTCAGGCAAGCCTGACGTGAAGCTCTGAGGGAGAAGCTCTGCAGCTGCACAAAGGCCCGGGGAGGGAGGCGATATTACACACGGAGGTTATTCAGTAACACGTGGAATGCAAATCTACCTTGTATCTCCTTGAATCAGGAACATTAATTAGTCATGACGAGAATGCATAATTCTATTTACAGTGCGAGGTGGAAACAGCTGCTGCTGAGGACGTTTCTGCCTCCGATAGCTGCGCCTGCTGTTTGGGAGCAAAAAAGGAGCAAGGAAGAGGAGCAGTTTCATTATTCATTTCGCCTTCCTTGTTCTTGTTTCCCACGTGGACAACGAAGAAGAAGAAGAAGAAGAAGAAGAAGAGGAGGAGGAGGAGGAGTTTGGATTTGATATCCTGCTTTATCACTACCCAAAGGAGTCTCAAAGCGGCTCACAATCTCCTTTCCCTTCCTCCCCCACAACAAACACAAGAGCTGCTCTCTTCTCCTGTGATTTCCAGCAAGTGGTATTCAGAAACACTGATGCTTCCAACTGCAGAGCCAGAACATAACCATTATGCCTGGCAGCCATCAATATCCCTCTCTTCCATGAATGTATCTGATCCGCTTTTCAAGCCATCTAGTTTGGTGGCCCATCACTCCATCCTGTGGGAGGGAGTTCCGTAGTCTAACTAGGAAGATTTTCTTTGATCTGAATCTTCCAGCATCTGCAGGCCTCGAATGACTTCTGCGGTATGATGGATTATTATAAGAGAATATATTACTGATGAAAATTGACAAAAGAAAATGAAAACAAAGAGTGCACTAGATAGATTAAGAGGTAGATGCATGATGGGGTGACAGGAAGTCGTTAGAAATGCAAAAAGAACTTATTGTGTGTAATGGATTTAGGGGTTGCTCATGCATAAGTTGCCGCCACTGCTGGTGAGGTTACCTGGTTAAGCCCTTTCTGACTGAACAGCCTCCAGCATCGTGAAGAAGAAGAAGAAGAGTTTGGATTTGATATCCCGCCTTTCACTCCCCTTCAGGAGTCTCAAAGTGGCTAACATTCTCCTTTCCCTTCCTCCCCCACAACAAACACTCTGTGAGGTGAGTGGGGCTGAGAGACTTCACAGAAGTGTGACTGGCCCAAGGTCACCCAGCAGCTGCATGTGGAGGAGCGGAGACACGAACCCGGTTCCCCAGATTACGAGACTACCGCTCTTAACCACTACACCACACTGGCTCAGTCGCTGGCAGAATCCGTCAGTGGGCGTTTCTTAAACCTTTTCCAGCATAAAAGTTGTTTGACGCCAAGTCTCCTCCTACTCTCCCTGCGTGGAAGTCTTCTGTGCAGGGAGGGTGTGGGCAGCGGAGTACCCATACTCTCTCCGCTGGTCTCCGGCGAAGAGTCTTGGAGCCTCCTCTCCGATTCCCCCATCTGCCCCCCTTCTCCACAGGTGTTACGCTGATTTCCTTCCCCAGCAGATGGGCTGCCTCTCTCCCTGCTGGGACCCTCTCTGGCATCCCTTTGGAGCCTTCCCTCCGCCTCTAGCTCCGATGGCAGTTCCCTGACATTGTGATTGGATGTAACAAATATTACCATTTTCTTTTCCTTTTTTCTGGACAAACCTTTTGTTGGTTGTTTCCTTTTCATTTCAATAAAACATTAAATATATATATATATGAATCTTCCAGCATTTGGCTTCAGCAAATGTCCACAATTGTTATGAGAGAGGGAAGAGAAAGAGAGAGAAAACCTCTATCTTTTTTTCTCCATGCCATGCATAATTTTTATAAACTTTTATTAAGCATTGAACTGATTTTATAATGAATTGATTTTAGAATGCTGTATTATTTTACTGTTGTTAGCCGCTCTGAGCCTGGCTTCGGCTGGGGAGGGCGGGATATAAATAAAATTTTATTATTATTATTTATTATTGTTAAGAAGAACATATAGCCTACCATCGGAAAGGCATCATCAAAGTTTTGGGTCCCAGAATATGGTCTGAAAGCACATGGGGTCAGTGCTTGGATGCTTTGGCTTCTGTGATGGAAGAACGGTGTGACAGAAGTGAAAGAAAATACTTTTCCCCTCAAAACTCAAATCTATGAGGGCACTAGAATTAAGTTCCTGGGCTCCTCCAGATGTTTTGAACCAGAACTTCTATCAGTCTTGGTGAGGATGGCTGTGCTGGCCAAGGTTATTGGGCGCTGCAATTTGTTTGTTTTTTTTTATAATAATATTTTATTGTTTTTTTCCAGATAGAGATTATTCAACAAGTTATACAGAAAACTTATGCATTTACAGAAAGAAGAAGAAAAAAGAACAAAAAAAAGAAAGAAAAGAAATTGATTATTTCCAAGCTTGTTCCAGTCCATTATCGAACTTCCCCACGTCTCCCCTGCATTGCATTCTTAACAAATAAAATTTCAACAAATTATATCCTTGTTTCATACGTTTCTTTCTTTTACCTTAAAGCTTACTTTTTGGTTTAAATTACTTATTGTCATATTACTTTAATCAGCCAATATACTTATCTTTCCACCCTTTAAACATTTATTCCTTTCATTAATTCATTATTTATTTTCATTGTCCTTCACTCTCCTTGCTGGAGCTGTTTTTTCCCAGTCGTGCGAAATCTTATAATTCATATAATTTGTAAAACTTTTGCAAATAATCCTTAATTTTTTTCCACTCCTCCTCCGTTGCTTCTTCTCCCAAGTCCCGGATCCTGGCAGTCATCTCAGCCAATTCCATGTAGTCCATCAGCTGCGTTTGCCATTCTTCCAGTGTGGGCAAATCTTGAGTCTTCCTGGGCGCTGCAATTTGAAGCACCTGAAAGGCAACTGTTGAGAAAGCTGCCATTCACATTTCCCTAAGCGAAATGCAGATTGCCGTTCACGAAACTAAGCCAAGACTGTCCCAATTTAAGTAAGTAATACAAAACCATTGTGACTACGGTGTTTGAATAATTCAGGTCTTCTTGGAACAGGGGTGGGGAAGGCACATCTATTTTTCTGGTAGTCTAAACATATATGGGATGAGCTGGGGAGTTCTGTGCCATTTCTGCCTCCCCTCAATAGTTTTTGGTATCATCAGTCTTGGAGTATTGAGGGTCAGGCGAGTATTAAACTGGGCTTGATTTGTAATATTTCCAAGAGCAGGAGTACCGAACATTCCTATCAGAAAATGGCATGTTGTTGTTGTTTAGTTGTGTCTGACTCTTCATGACCCCATGGACCAGAGCACGCCAGGCACTCCTGTCTTCCACTGGCTCCCACAGTTTGGTCAAACTCATGCTGGTAGCTTCGAGAACACTGTCCAACCATCTCGTCCTCTGTTGTCCCCTTCTCCTTGTGCCCTCCATCTTTCCCAACATCAAGGTCTTTTCCAGGGAGTCTTCTCTTCTCATGAGGTGGCCAAAGTATTGGAGCCTCAGCTTCACGATCTGTCCTTCCAGTGAGCACTCAGGGCTGATTTCCTTAAGAATGGATACGTTTGATCTTCTTGCAGTCCATGGGACTCTCAAGAGTCTCCTCCAGCACCATAATTCAAAAGCATCCATTCTTCAGCGATCAGCCTTCTTTGTGGTCCAGCTCTCACTTCCATGCATCACTACTGGAAAAAACATAGCTTTAACTAGATGGACCTTTGTCGGCAAGGTGATGTCTCTGCTTTTTAAGATGCTGTCTAGGTTTGTCATTGCTTTTCTCCCAAGAAGCAGACATCTTTTAATTTTGTGACTGCTGTCACCATCTGCAGTGATCATGGAGCCCAAGAAAGTAAAATCTCTCACTGCCTCCATTTCTTCCCCTTCTATCTGCCAGGAGGTGATGGGACGTTCTTTCATATGTGGTAGACCTGTAAAAGGGTAAAAGAGTATTGGGGAATAATCCATAATGAATTGGGGGGGGGGGAGTGTTTAGAAGTACTTTAAAAAAACAACAACCTGTGTCCTTTTCTTTCTTTCTTTTTCAATTTTTTTTATTGATTTTCAAAAATTCAAAACAAACAAACAAACATCCTGTTTAAATCTTGGTAACATTATTAAGTGACTTCCTCAAATCCCCTTGGTTGAATTTCATTATATATCATTTTAACAGTTTTCCAAAATCGATTTTCTCAAAAAATTTCCTGATCAAATTTGCAGATGACACCAAACTGGGAGGGGTGGCTAACACCCCAGAGGACAGGATCACACTTCAAAACGACCTTGACAGATTAGAGAACTGGGCCAAAACAAACAAGATGAACTTTAACAGGGAGAAATGTAAAGTATTGCACTTGGGCAAAAAAAAATGAGAGGCACAAATACAAGATGGGTGACACCTGGCTTCAGAGCAGTACATGTGAAAAGGATCTAGGAGTCTTGGTTGACCACAAACTTGACATGAGCCAACAGTGTGACGCGGCAGCTAAAAAAGCCAATGCAATTCTGGGCTGCATCAATAGGAGTATAGCATCTAGATCAAGGGAAGTAATAGTGCCACTGTATTCTGCTCTGGTCAGACCTCACCTGGAGTACTGTGTCCAGTTCTGGGCACCACAGTTCAAGAAGAACACTGACAAACTGGAACGTGTCCAGAGGAGGGCAACCAAAATGGTCAAAGGGCTGGAAACGATGCCTTATGAGGAACGGCTAAGGGAGCTGGGCATGTTTAGCCTGGAGAAGAAGAGGTTAAGGGGTGATATGATAGCCATGTTCAAATATATAAAAGGATGTCACATAGAGGAGGGAGAAAGGTTGTTTTCTGCTGCTCCAGAGAAGCGGACATGGACCAATGGATCCAAACTACAAGAAAGAAGATTCCACCTAAACATTAGGAAGAACTTCCTGACAGTAAGAGCTGTTCGACAGTGGAATTTGCTGCCAAGGAGTGTGGTGGAGTCTCCTACTTTGGAGGTCTTTAAGCAGAGGCTTGACAACCATATGTCAGGAGAGCTCTGCTGGTGTTTCCTGCTTGGCAGGGGGTTGGACTTGATGGCCCTTGTGGTCTCTTCCAACTCTATGATTCTTTGATTCTTTGAAAAAATTAACTTGATCATTTAACATCTTTCATTCTTTCTAATTTAACTTTAAACATCTTAAATCTTATTCTTACATATTTAAATCCTAAGCCTATCTATTATTTGCAAGCTTTTCCAATTAAGTTATCTTAACATATTTAGCTAAATAGTCTTTAAATTTCATCCATTCTTCTTGATACTCCTCCTCCTTCTGGTTGATACTCTTCCGGTCAGGTTGGCCAGTTCCGAAAAATCCATCATCTTCATCTGCCAATCTTAAAACCTGAGTCCTTTTCATTGGGGATAATTCAGACTGAAATTCCCAGGTGTCAAAAAAAGTTATTTAGGTATGCCACCACTGTCACATGTTTTCTTAGCCCATAAATGGAAAACGAACGAGGATCCAACCAAAGTAGAATGGCAACTTAAACTGATGGAATATGTGCAGCTTGCGGACCTAACATATAGAATAAGAAGACAAGAAGAACATACGTTTAAAGAAGATTGGAAAATGTTCATTGAATATATGGGAGGAAATTGTATACACTTGAAAACGTTGGCAGCTTTAAGATAAATTCAGCAGTATAAATAGGTTTTGTTGCATGTAATAATGGAATACTGAATGGTTAAGCTTATGTAAAATATGCAGGGATTTATGATATGCAAAATGAACCATTCAACTAGAAGAATTGAAGTCATTGACATTTTAAGTTTGTTCAAATGAATATTCTAAAGTGTAAAACAGAAAATTTAATAAAAATGACCGTATTGGCCTGAATATAAGCCTCACTTTTTCCTCAAATTGTGACCGTGAAAAGTTCAAGTGCGGCTTAAATTCGCGAATTTTACATAAATTGACTTTTGCAATATCGCTGCTGAAATAGACATATGGTAAAACTGAATGGGTTTGAGTGTCTGTGGAATTTTAAGGGAGCGGCCTATATAGGGGTGTTGTATTTTTTTCTCTCTCCCCCCCCCCCGAATTTTAAAGGAGTGGCTTATATTCGAGTGCAACTTATATTCGGGCCATTACGGTATATTAAAAAGGTGTGTGGGGGAATTAGAAGAACCCAGCTATATCAAACTAAGGGCTTGTCTAGTCCAGCATCTTGCTCTCCCAGTGGCCAAGCCGATCCCTATGGAAAGTGGGACCTGAATGCAGTAACAGTTCCCCGACTTGCAGTTCCCAGCAAACAGGTATCCAGGAGCATATGGTCTCCAAAAGCAGAGGTGGAACATTACCAGTAGCCACTGGTAGCCGTATCCTCCATGAATTAGCCTGATCCTCTTTTAAAGCCAAGCAAAGTGGTATCCATCACTACATCCCCTTTTATGAAGATCACCCGCTCTGAGACCCCACAGCAAATTCTCCCCTGGCCTCCTCGCTGGCCCAAGTAGGACCAATTCATCCAGCTAGTCTGGTGATTATCTAATGCTTTGTTGTTGTTTTGTCGTTTAGTCGTGTCCAACTCTTCTTGACCCCATGGACCAGAGCAGGCCAGGCACTCCTGTCTTCCACTGCCTCCCGCAATTTGGTCAAACTCATGCTGGTAGCTTCGAGAACACTGTCCAACCATCTCGTCCTCTGTCGTCCCCTTCTTCTTGTGCCCTCAATGTTTCCCAATATCAGGGTCTTTTCCAGGGAGTCTTCTCTTCTCATGAGGTGGCCAAAGTATTGGAGCCTCAGCTTCACGATCTGTCCTTCCAGTGAGCACTCAGGGCTGATTTCTTTACGAATGGATAGGTCTGATCTTCTTGCAGTCCATGGGACTCTCAAGAGTCTCCTCCCGCACCATAATTCAAAAGCATCCATTCTTCAGCGATCAGCCTTCTTTATGGTCCAGCTCTCACTTCCATACATCACTACTGGGAAAACCATAGCTTTAACTATACTGACCTTTGTTGGCAAGGTGATGTCTCTTCTTTTTAAGATGCCATCTAGGTTTGTAATTGCTTTTCTCCCAAGAAGCAGGCGTCTTTTAATTTCGTGACTGCTGTCGCCATCTGCAGTGATCATCATGGAGCCCAAGAAAGTAAAATCTCTCACTGCCTCCATTTCTTTATACTGTATTTTATGCTGCTTTTATAATTAAGTGTTTTAAATTTGTTTTTAGCAACCCTGAGCCCGGTTTTTGAACCAGGAAGGGTGGGGTATAAATTTTTATTATTATTATTATTATTATTATTATTATTATTATTATTATTATTATTATTACATCCTGTAGGAATGAATCTCATAGTTTAATTGTGTGCTGCGTGATGTACTTCCGTTTGTCTGTTCTGATTCTTTCCACATTCAACTTCCTAGGATGTCTACAAGGTCTAAAAAAGGGGGCAGAACTCTTCCCTATCCCTTTTCTTTACACCATGCATCATTTTAAACATCTCTTTCGTACCTGCCCGTGCGTCTTGTCCTCTGCCTCAGGCAGCAGAATGCCTTGGACCGGCTCTGGATATTGACACCTGCTTTGATTTATATCCTCATGTCTTAATTTACTGCTAACCCTGCTGACATTTTACGCTGCTCAATTATACTTTGCTTTACAGGAAAGGCAGCAACGACAAAAACTCGTTAGTGATATAAGACAAACAAAAAAACCATATCTCTCTCCCTCCCTTGCAGGTCCCCCTCACTTCAATTAGTACAGCCAGGCAGTGAAGCCATCATTCTGTCACAACAAAAGAATGAATTATTTTGTCTTTCAGAGTACAGCCCGGCCAACTATGGTTATTACTGATATTGCGGGTCCGCCGTGACATTCAGAGGGCATTTCTTTCAGAACGCCTGGTGCTTTGAGTCACTAATTCGCCTTTGGATCACGGAGGGATTGCAGCTCAGTATGAGATCACCTTCTTTGCGTGCACAAGGTCTTGGGTTCGATTCTCAGCACTTCCAGGCTGCGCTGGGAGAGATCCCTGCCTGAAGCCTTGAAGAGCTGTTGCTAGTCAATTTAGGCTACCCTGAGCTAGGTGAGCCAATGGTCTGGCCTCGTAGAAGGCACCCAGAACATAAATGTATGATTAAGGAAAAAGGTTTGGCCAATGGACATGAAGGTCTCTGTCCAGGGCCGGCTCACCCATGAGGCGAGCTGAAGCAACTGCCTCAGGCAGCAGAAGCCCCTGAGGTGGTGTCCCTGCAGAGGCCCCACCTGCCCACCACTGGTGTAATGTGTATGGGTTGCTCGTGCATAAGTTGCCGCCTCCCCAGGCTTTGTTGCCTTGCTAAACCTTTCAGTCTGGACAGCCCTCCACTTCTTGGCTGCCTCAGTCGCTAGCAGAATCCGTCAGTGGGCGTTTCTTAAATCTTTCCCAACATAAAAGTTGTTTGACACCCAGTCTCCTCCTACTCTCTCTGCGCGGAAGTCTTCTGCGCAGGGTGGGCGTGGGTAGCGGAGTACCCGTGCTCTCCCCGCTGGTGTCCGGCAAAGAGTCCTGGAGCCCTCTCGCCGATTCCCCCATCAGCCCCTCTATATCCCTGGTGTTGCGCTGATTTGCTTCCCCATCTGTGGAGCTGCCTCTCTCCCTGCTGGGCCCTTCTCCAGCATCATTTGAGAGCCTTCCCTCCGCCTCTAACTCCGATGTCAGTTCCCTGACATCCGGCAAAGAAGCAGTGCTGGCATCAGCGATGATTTCCAGCGAGATCTTGCCGAAATCTCACCAGTTCTTGCTGAAATCTTATGAGATCTCACCAGAAGCTGCCATCAGAGTAGCTAAGGAAACCCAGCCACATGGGTGGGGTATAAATAGTAGTAGTAGTAGTATGTTGTTGTTGTTGTGTGCAGGAAGGTTTTTAGTTTTGCAAGTCTTTGATAATGAACGAAGTTTGTCTGCTTCCCTTGTCCTGCAGCCTCAAGGAGTAGATTGGAAGCTTTCACGTCTGTTTTTCAGTAATCTTACTTTGTCACCAACATACTGACCAGTACACTGAAGTTAAGCTCAACTATGGCTTGTTTGAACTGAGCCAAATTCAAACCATGGTTTGTGAAGTTGGGTTTGAACATGAGTTCACTGTGCCTTCTCTTCAAAGCATTGTAACAGCCCACAGACATAATTCCCCTTCATGGATCACTGCCTTGCCGTGGCGAAGGGGCTTGAATAACTCAGAGAAGCTATGAGCTATGCCATGCAGGGCCACCCAAGATGGACAGGTCATAGTGGAGAGTTTTGACCAAACGTCCCATGGACTGCAAGAAGATCAAACGTATCCATTCCTAAGGAAATCAGCCCTGAGTGCTCACTGGAAGGACAGATTGTGAAGCTGAGGCTCCTAGACTTTGGCCACCTCATGAGAACAGAAGACACCCTGGAAAAGACCCTGATGTTGGGAAAGATGGAGGGCACAAGAAGAAGGGGATGACAGAGGACGAGATGGTTGGACAGTATTCTCGAAGCTACAAACATGAATCTGACCAAACTGCGGGAGGCAGTGGAAGACAGGAGTGCCTGGCCTGCTCTGGTCCATGGGGTCACGAAGAGTTGGACACGACTAAATGACTAAACAACAACAACAACAGACATAATTTCCATATTTTCTGTTTTAATGTTTTGCGTAATGTTTTTCTGGATTCTTTTTTGTATTTTGATACTATATATATAATGGTTTTTTGGTTGTCCTTTGTGTGAACTGCTTAGAGATTGTGTTATGTTAAGTAGTATAAAGGTAAAGGGATCCCTGACCATTAGGTCCAGTCGTGGACGACTCTAGAGTTGCAGCGCTCATCTCACTTTACCTGCCGAGGGAGCCGGTGTACAGCTTTTGGGTCATGTGGCCAGCATGACTAAGACGCTTCTGGCGAACCATAGCAGCGCATGGAAACGCCGTTTACCTTCCCGCCAGAGCGGTACCTATTTATCTACTTGCACTTTGATGTGCTTTCGAACTGCTAGGTTGGCAGGAGCAAGGACCGAGCAACGGGAACTCACCCCGTCGCTGGGATTCAAACAGCTGACATTCTGATCGGCAAGCCCTAGCCTCTGTGGTTTAACCCAAAGCGCAAATGAAATCGTTGCCGCCACATGGCGCTGCCATCACGCAACCTGGGTAAGGGATGCTTTGGCGGGGTGGCACAGCTGCACTTCCCATTTTGCCTCCAGTAAGGAGACAGGAGGTACCGCCCCTGTCTCTGTGGGATGTGAATTTCACACACACACACACAGAGAGAGAGAGAGAGAGAGAGAGAGAGAGAGAGAGAGAGAGAGAGAGGAAAACAGCAAGGTGTCTTATACTGTCAAGTCCCCAGCTGGATAACACAGTAAATGTAGGTAATTAAAATGGAGGATTTATTGCAAAAACAAACAGATAGCTCCGGACGGCTGTAACAAAGCCTCCAGCATCATTACTCAAGATGACCCTTCTGAAGACTACTTCCAGTGTCAACAGAAGATATTGAACTTACGACCCTTATGTCTCTTGTTTTGCTTCCTATCTATCAGTCCTCCCATTCGCCAATTCTTCGGACTTAGTGGATCAGTTCCAACCTCTTCTTGTTCCAAGAGGCTATCTCTGAGTCTATTTGTGCCTGTTTGTGCTTCCTGCAAGCTTTGGCTGTGTTCTAGCCTGCTCTCAGCTGCTGCCTTATCAGCCTGCCCGGCAAGGTCAGGAAGAACTGAAGTCTGCAGCTACCGGCTCTCCCCTACCTGTCTAACATCTAAGTCTCTCTGTTCCTGGCTGCTTTTTGCAGTTGGCTGCAAACCTTCGCTCGGAGCTGGCTCATTCCTGACATATACCAAGTCAATCCATTGGAATCCATCTAGTTCAATATTGCCCACAGTGACTGGCAGACATGGCATCTCCCCTAGCCCAACCTGGGGATGCCATGCATCAGGGGTCAGCAAACTTCTTCAGCAGGGGGGCGGTCCACTGTCCCTCAGACCTTGGGGGGCGGACTATATTTTTTGGAGGGGGGAATGAACAAATTCCCATGCCCCACAAATAACCCAGAGATGCATTTTAAATAAAAGGAGACATTCTACTCATGTAAAAATACGCTGATTCCCAGACCATCCTCGGGCCGGATTTAGAAGGCGATTGAACTGGTTCCAGCCCCCAGGCCTTAGTTTGCCTATCCATGCCATGGATTGAACCCCACACCTTCTGCATGAAAAGCCACTTTGCCCTTGGGGGAGAATAGCCTTCCTATGAAGCAACAGGAAGTGGCTGACTTCTGCCACAGAGTCCGAAGGGAGTGCCATGTTTTCACCTCTGACATGTGGAGATGGAGGAGAGAAGCACCCTTTTGGTTGTTCCCCTTGAGTGTGAAAATGGCCCAAGTGTGGCTCCTGTTAATATGCAAGTGTCTGCGCTCCTGGAAAGGTATTTCCCGTGCCAGGCATGATTAATTCACCATTTCTCCCACTGTCTCACTTTGATTATTAACGATAATGATTTGATTTATGAGGGTTGCCGGCCGAATATTCCGCACTTACCAAAAAGAAGAACGCATCGTCTCCCTCCCTGAGAGAAAGAGACAAAGCAATTCACTGAAAGTAGACTTCAATTCTGAGTGGACCTTTGAACAGACTTTGAACAGACTTCTGATCAGAGAGAGCCGAAAGTTACTGAAATTGTCATACGGGCTACTGAGAACAGTTGGCTGTTGAGCCAGTGTGGTGTAGTGGTTAGAGTGTTGGACACGGATCTAGAAGACCAGGGTTCAAATCCCCCATTCGGCCATGAGATTCCATACACTCCAACATTTCTCCCATGAAAAGAGGAATGTCCTATTCAATAATAATATAATATATCCTGCCCATCTGACTGCATTTGCCCAGCGACTCTGGGTGGCTTCCAACATATATAAAAACATAATAAAACATTAAACATTGAAAAACTTCCCTATACAGTGGTAACTCAGGTTAAGTACTTAATTCGTTCCAGGGGTCCGTTCTTAACCTGAAACTGTTCTTAACCTGAAGCACCACTTTAGCTAATGGGGCCTCCTGCTGCCGCCGCACGATTTCTGTTCTCATCCTGAAGCAAAGTTCTTAACCCGAGGTACTATTTCTGGGTTAGCGGAGTCAGTAACCTGAAGCGTCTGTAACTTGAAGCGTATGTAACCTGAGGTACCACTGTACAGAGCTGCCTTCACGTGTCTTCTAAAGTTTACTTACCTCTTGGTTCGGGGATCACATAACTCCATACTCTCCATCATTTATCTGATGGAAGCAGGGACATCCTAAGGAAAAACAGGACATTCTGGGATCCAATCAGAAACTGGGATGGCTTATGTAAATCTGGGACTGTCCCTGGAAAATAGGGACACATGGAGGGTCTGAGATTCACTGGGTGGCCTTAGACCAGCCATTGTCTCTCAGTCTAAGCTGCCTCAGAGGGTTGTTATGAGGACAGAATGGAGAGGGAAGCATGCCCTAGAGCTAGAAGGGACCCAGAGGGTCATTTAGTCCAGCCCCCTACAATACAGGAATCTCAGCTAAGTGGGCTATTGTCTAGTAGCATTTTGGACCCCAAAGGGCTCCCAGAAGGGCTTAGATACAATCAGGTAAAACAAAAGAAGTCCCTGCCTTCAAGCTTACAATCCAAAAAAATATGAAACATAAGGGGAACTGGGGGGGGGGGAGAGGGGTCAAAATCAGTCACCAGTCACTAAGATGATTTTATTTATTTATTCATTTTTATATCCTGCCTTTCTCCCAGTGCAGGTCCTAAATCCTAGCTTAAAATGGAAGCAAATACAACTAAAAAGACACAATAAATGTAAATATTTAAAAGCACACAAATAAATAAGTGACCTACTTAAAATCATTTAAAAGCACACACAAAGTACCCTATTGGCACCCATCCTTGGAAGACCCCACCATAACAGCCAGTTAGTGGCCAAAGGCCTGTTTGACCCAGGCAGATAGCGATAATGATGATTTGAAATTAATGCTACTGGTTGAAAAATATGTCCCAGAATGAATCAGCTATGAATTTTAGAAATGGCTTTAACTATAGAGTGAAACACAAATGAGGAGGCCCCTGGGAATGTTCAGTGGAATGAAATAAAAACCGCTCTGAATTCCTCCGAAAAGGCCTTTCGAAAGCAAGGCGGCAAATATTGCAACTTTTCACATTCTGCAAAACTGTAGTAGGAAGTGATCTGCGTCATCGAAATGAAGTGGCAAAGTACAGCCCCCCCAAAAAAAAATAGGGGGGGTAGTGAGATTTGTAGATAAAATCTGCAGCATACATCCTTTGAAACTCGCCCACGTGTTCGACTCAGGCAGATATTCATATTTTATCTGCAATCTTGCTGGGTGAAGATCTTTGCTTGTGAGCTTCGAAGAACGATAGCAATCTCTTTCTGGGCTGCATTGCACGGGGCTTAATCTCAGCTTGCCATCTGTGAGCCAACTCTCATGGTCTCACAATCAATTTGTCCCATAAGCAAGGTCTTCCACGCCGATCCGGAACACTAACGCCATGGGGCGGTGGGTTATTTTCTTCCTCCAAACTTTCTTAACTTCAGGAGGGCAACCAAAATGGTCAAAGGCCTGGAAACGATGCCTTATGAGGAACGGCTAAGGGAGCTGGGCATGTTTAGCCTGGAGAAGAGGAGGTTAAGGGGTGATATGATAGCCATGTTCAAATATATAAAAGGATGTCACATAGAGGAGGGAGAAAGGTTGTTTTCTGCTGCTCCAGAGAAGCAGACACGGACCAATGGATCCAAACTACAAGAAAGAAGATTCCACCTAAACATTAGGAAGAACTTCCTGACAGTAAGAGCTGTTTGACAGTGGAATTTGCTGCCAAGGAGTGTGGTGGAGTCTCCTACTTTGGAGGTCTTTAAGCAGAGGCTTGACAACCATATGTCAGGAGTGCTCTGATGGTGTTTCCTGCTTGCTAGGGGGTTGGACTCGATGGCCCTTGTGGTCTCTTCCAACTCTATGATTCTATGATTCTAGGAGACACATTCAAAGGATACCACTTTAAACAGTCATGGCTTCCCCCAAATAAATCTGGGAGCTGTAGTTTGTTGAGGGTGCTGAGAGTTCATACAGGTTATTCCCCTCTACAGAGCAACAGTTCTCAGATAGCTTTAACAACCAGTCCCTCTTCCCAGGGGACTCTGGGAATTGTAGTTCTTGGATGGGAAAAGAGCCATGATGCTCGCTGGGTGATGTTGTGAAAAGTCTCTCAGTCACACTTACCTCATTGGGTTGTTATGTCAGGTGTGTGGGAAAGAACCATGTACAAAGGGAGGGGATAAAATCCCCCCCCCGAAACTTCATACACAGTGGTACCTTGGTTCGCAAATGCCTTGGCACTCAAACAACTTGGAACCCAAACACTGCAAACCCAGAAGTAAGAGTTGCAGTGTGCGAACCTTTTTTGGAAGCCGACCATGCTCTGTTTTGAGTGTTACACTTCCGATTTGAGTGTTACGCTGAGGTCTGTCTGTGTTTGCTATTTATTTTGCATTTTTGCGGCTCTTTTTGTTTTGTTTTTGTTACTGTGTGGAACCCAGTTCAGCTACTGATTGATTGATTGTGTGACTGCAGTACATTGTTCATTGCTTTCATTTTAAGAATCAATGGTCTCATTAGATTGTAAAATTCAGGTTAAATTGCTGTTTTAGGGGTTGTTTTTAAAAGTCTGGAACGGATTAATCCATTTTGCATTACTTTGTATGGGAAAGTGCACCTTGGTTTTGGAATGCTTTGGTTTTGGAACGGACTTCCAGAACGAATTAAGTTTGAGAACCAAGGTACCACTGTATCTAAAAGCAACCTGTGTTCAGAGACCTGCACTGGTTGCCACTTGCAATCACACTGAGTTCAAGATGTTAATATTCTTCCTTAGCAGCTTGGGACCAGTTTTCCTGCCAGATCACCTTGCCATAAAACACCTGTTCTGTATTTGTAAGAAAGAGAAGGCAGGTACATTTGCTGTATCCTCTTTGGTACCTTCTCAAAACACCTTTGAATAGGCCAGCATATCCAGAAATGCAGAATGTCATTGTGCATTTTAATCCAGTTTTTAGCTTATCGTTCATTTTGATTACTTTTTTTGAATGTTGTAAATAGTTGCATTTAGCTATTTTTGACTTTTTAAAGGAAAGAGCTTTTAACAGTGCTACGCTGTTTTTGTTATCTGCATCTCATAGATTGGTTGGTTGGTTTTCAGATTATTTCAATTCTGTTAGAAAACGAATTGCTTTTCAACAGTTATCTTTGAGGTGGTTTTAGCTTTTTGCCATTTATCTGTGTTGCTTCAAATTGTGTAAATCACCTCAAGTCCCAGTCTGGGAAAAGGAAAGCTTAGAAATATAACAACAACAACAACTTCAGGAATTTTTGCAAATCACTTTGTTTGTTTGTTTTCCAAACTAGAGGTGTGTTAATTTTATGAACTGAACAAATAAATACGAAATAAACAAAGTGCTTTTTTATTGGGGATTTTACTGCAAGCTGCTTTGAGGTTTTATTACAACCCAGCGGCATGTATGTCTTGTTAAGTGAAAGAAAGGAAAATGCTAACCCCTGTGTATCGAGAGAGTTTCACGGCTGAGCAGGGATTTGAATCTGCTCAGAAAGCCAACACTCTTTCTGCTACCTCATGCAGCCTCTGTCTTCATAGAGCCAATGAAGTTATAAGTATGTAATGTGACCACAAACTATTTAGGATAGTTTAACGTGGAACTGGAAGGCTTCCAAGCAGTGCCGATGGATTTAATGGCCTGACCTTCATTTTATGCTTAGTGCAATGTACCATTAATTGAAGGTAATTGTCACAAGGAGACTGTGTTTCAAACACAGCATAGCCCTCGACTGTGGATCCCCTTTCTCTACTGTCCAACACTGTGTTCGTCTTGTCACACAATTCCCCGATTGTGTCCCAATAAATAGTCGCTCTGTCCTCTTGCGGCAGGTTTCTTAACCAGTCGGTAAAAACCAAGCAACCGTGAGGAGGGAGGACGCAGGCACTGCCTAATGGAGAGGGAAGGAAATGAACGGTCAACACTTTGCTTGGCTAGACTGAGCTATTTAAGGGTGGTTGGAATTCCGCTGGTGAATTTCACTGGCGTTATCAGACATCTTTGAGACTTCCTCAAGATTCCTTCAGTGTTCAGTGCCTTGATGTTTCCTGAAGGTGAAACTGGATGGCCCACTCCAGCCCCAGGCCTTATTAAAAATTACCTGTTGCGATGGAGAATTTATTCACTACTCCCTAGACATTTCAAGAGGACACTCAGCCACCCCTCCAAGTGTTCCTATTTTCCAGGGACAGTCCTAGATTTACAGAAGCCATCCCGGTTTCTGATTTGATCCCGGAATGTCCCACTTTTCCCTATTTTCATCAGAAAAATGTTGGAGGGTATGGAGTTATGCGACCTCCAAGCCAAGGAGATAAATAACTATACAACCTTTAGAAGACATCTGAAGGCAGCCCTGAATATGGAAGGTTTTAAATGTTTCATGTTTTATTATGTTTTTATATATGTTGAAAGCCGCCCAGAGTGGCTGGGCGAACCCAGTCAGATAGGCGGGGTATAAATAAAAAATGGAATAAAAAAAAAGGTAAAGGGACCCCTGACCATTAGGTCCAGTCGTGGCCAACTCTGGGGTTGCGGTGCTCATGTCGCTTTATTGGCTGAGGGAGCCGGGCACGACTAAATAGCTTCTGGTGAACCAAAGCAGTGCACAGAAATGGTGTTTACCTTCCCATCGGAGTGATACCTATTTATCTACTTGCACTTTGACGTGCTTTCGAACTGCTAGGTTGGCAGGAGCAGGGACTGAGCAACGGGAGCTCACCCCGTTGCAGGGATTCGAACCGCCGACCTTCTGATCGGCAAGCCCTAGGCTCTGTGGTTTAACCCACAGCGCCACCCGCGTTTCATTGGAGAATTGTTGGAGGGTATGACCCAGGAGGAGGAACATAGGAGGCTCTCTAACATCAAGACCATTGATCCATCTATTTCAGTATTCTCTAGACTGACTGGCAGCTGCTCTCCAGGGTTTCAAGCAGGGGACATTCCCAGTCCAGCTTGGAGATCCTGGAGACTGAATCTGGGACCTAATGCATGCAAAGGAGATGTTTTGCTTCTGAGCTACCCCACCCCAAGTATTAAACAGCCTTGGCCCAGTATACCTTAAGGAGCGTCTCCACCCCCATCATTCAGCCCAGACACTGAGGTCCAGCTCCGATGGTCTTCTTCTGGTTCCCTCCCTGTGAGAAGTGAAGCTATAGGGAACCAGGCAGCATTGGGAAGTTCCCTGCATTGGGAAGTTTATAATGTTTGATGTTTTGATATGTGCTGTGAGCTACCCACAGTGGCTGGGAAACCCAGCAAGATGGGCTTATTATTATTATTATTATTATTATTATTATTATTATTATTATTATTATCATCATCATTATTGGCAAATGTTTTCTACAACACGACTGGACCTGCAGCAGTTGTTTTTTTTAGGGTGGGGTCCCATGTGGGCATGTGCAGACTTCCCCGACCCACAGCAATAACTTGAATCTTTTTCCCAGGTAGTAACCTCTATATTGGCTTTAAATTTTAGCCCGAGATGAAATTGAGTAAAATTTACCTCAAACCTAATTCACACAGGTCTTATTAGCAAAGAACCACCTCTGTTAATCTCCTCGCTGTGTGGTCAGGTCTTGAGTCAAAGTCCTGTTTATCCACTGTCAAAAGAGGCTTGCTATGTGGATCGGGGCCATTTCAGTAACATCCCTGAGCCACTAAGACAGAGAGCTTCATTTTGGCCCATTTGTATCACTTGCAATGTAACCAGATGAAAACAGTTCTGTTCCAAAGGACTTTGGGAGGTGAATTGAACAGCATTGTATGTTGGGTTTCATAGATTATTTAATTCTTGGGATTTGTTTGAATTTGTAGATTCTGTCCAAACTGTTCTGTCCATGTATACTCGGCCTCAGTCCAGTATACCTGAAGGAGCATCTCCACCCCCATCGTTCAGCCTGAGGTCCAGTGCCAAGGGCCTTATGGCGGTTCCCTCGCTGCAAGAAGTGAGGTTACAGGGAACCAGGCAGAGGGCCTTCTCAGTAGTGGCACCCCCCTGTGGAACGCCCTCCTGTCAGATGTCAAGGAAATAAACAACTATCTGATTTTTAGAAGACATCTGAAGGCAGCCCTGTTTAGGGAAGTTTTTAATGGCTGATGTTTTATTCTGTTTTTAATCTGTTCGGAGTTGCCTAGAATGGCTGGGGTATAAATAAAGGATGATGATGATGATGATGTCGCTGTTCAGTTGTTCTATGTAGCTCTTATGGTGTATGTTTGGTTTTTTCCTGTACATTATGTTGTGAGCCAGGATTAGACCGGGAGATGACTTGCAGCAGATTGGAACAAGTTCCTGACTCCCAGTTCCTGACTTAACAATAATAGCAACAAAGACTTTTTGGGATAGTGTGTATAATGAGTTAAAAAAGATATTTAGGTACACCTTTTATTAAAAAAAACAACAACCCAGAGGCATTTTTGCTAGGAATGGTTGGAGAGGACATTAAAAAGGAAGATCAGAAATTCTTCCTGTATGCCACAACAGCAGGAAGACTGCTCCTTGCACAGAGATGGAAACAACAGGCTATTCCGACAATTGAAGAATGGCAACAGAAAGTATTGGAGTATGCGGACATAGCAAGGCTAACTGGAAGAATCCAACAGCAGGATGATGAGAAATTCCAAAAGAACGGTCCAAATTTATGGTATACTTAGAGAAAACTACATAAATAAAGACACTCACAGGACTTAAATAAAACTCATAACGTTTATTGTAAACATTTGGTTAGACCACAAGATGTAATGCTGTAATATAATAAGGAATGTATGTCTAAGGTATAATACAAAAAATTATTAAGGAATTATAGACATTTATAGAATGTATATATAGTAATCACGCTTAAGTAGGAGCAATGTAGAGAAGCCAGAAGATGGGTGGAGGGAAGTTAATTCAGATAACTTCTGAAAGGAGAATAATATTGTTAAGCTGTATTGTGTTTAAGATATTTGGAAAAAAATAATAAAAATTATTGGGGTGGGAGGAAACAATAATAGCAACTAAACACCTTTCCCAGGTGTAAGAAAACCTTTGTAAGAAAACAATATTCGAGTGTGGCAGCATCGACACCCTGTCTATATTATATCTTATTTCATGCAATAAATAAATAAATTTCAATTAAAGAAATTCTCTCTTTTTTTGGTGATGGGCTTTTTTGTGATGTCTTCCTTTGAGAAAAGTAACCCACTATGGAAGCCAGTCTGTCTGTTTAGGTGTCGCTCCAAGGAATTCACACCATTTCCAGCAGCAGCTTTTAGTGCTGTTTAGAGTTGGCTCTCAGCCTGATTAATGGGCAGTCCAAAAGTAGGTAAACGGCACAGTATTAGCTTGATTCCTCTACAGTAAAACACAAACTTCGCCCAGTATAAACCTTTCCAAGGCTGCTGTTCCAAGTATTTCATTAGTTGGGGAAAGTAATGGGGCTAATGAATTTTGCTTTGTTGGCGTCACTGGAACAGAAGAGCAGAAAATCAAAGCGGGAAGGAAAAAGGCCCGAATGAGAGAAAATATTTGAGTGCCTTAGCAAGAATAATTGTTTGTTCTGCATCCTCCCCTCCCTGCCCGATTGTCGAGTTCATAGCGCCTTTCTAATAAGTTAAGAAAACGCATAAATCGCTGCATTCAAATAGCGCCTAGTAGCTGAAATACCTGTGTAATTATGATAAATATAGGTTATTAAATAGGCCTGCAATAAGTGCCTGCTTTCGTATTATCTTCCTACTGTACTTATTTAGAGATTTGCATTGCATGGGGGGGGGGAGCTGTGGCAGAGTTGAGCATATATGATACCCTAAGAAGGAATGTAATATCACTTCCAAAGGTGAAATCCCAGGAATGCAGTCAGGATCCTGCCCAAACAATGGGCAATGAAGCCTCAGCCTGAGCAGCAGCTTTCGTATATTCACCAAGTTAATTTTCTTCCCATAGATATGTCCCGGGGAAAAAGCTGTTGTGGTTCCTGTATTGCAGGGGATTGGAATACATGACCCTTTGGGTGCCTTCCATCTCTACAATTCTACGATTTACATCATAAGAAGAGCCTTGTTGAATCACACAATCACGATATCCCTGCTGGATCTGTCCAGCAAATGCAGCACATCATAATAACGAAAGCTGAGACCTGTTGGATCAAACCGGTGAATCTAACACGGGGTCAGCAAACTTTTTCAGCAGGGGGCCGGTCCGCTGTCCCTCAGACCTTGTGGGGGGGGGGCGGATTATATTTTGGAAAAGAAAGAAAAAAGAACGAATGCCTATGCCCCACAAATAACCCAGAGATGCATTTTAAATAAAAGGACACATTCTACTCTTGTAAAATCACCCTGATTTCTGGACCACCCGCGGGCCGGATTTAGAAGGCGATTGGGCCGCATCCAGCCCCCGGGCCTTGGTTTGCCTACCCATGATGTAGCACATCATAAGAATAGAAACTGCCCTCTGTAACGTCAGACACATTGAGATATGAAGCTACCTTGTGCTGCCAGAACATTTGGTCACTTCTGGCGAATAGTGGGGCCCTCAGGAAGCCTTGCCCTTCCCTGCCATCTCAGCTCTTGCTACATTTAAACACATCTGTTATGTCAACGTTGCGTGGATACCTATCTTGGGTGGCAGAGATCAGGGCTGTCTTTAGCATATGCGCCGCCGGGGTGCAAAGATCCACCCAGTGCCCCCAAGTTTAGTTCAGCCCCCAAATTAACTTTGATTATGCTTAGGTCACTATTATCATTTGATAAATAGCGCTCACACCTGTGCAGCTCCAAAGGAGCTTGTGCTTTTGTGTGTGTGCGTGTGTGTGTGTGTGTGTGTTTCTTTAACAGCAGCTTTTTTAAAGCACACAAAGAACACATTGGGAGTCGGTACAAAGACTCCACACATGCGTTTACGGTCATAGGGAGGTGTCTGAAAGATGAGACAGGCGGGCACTGTGCGCATGCGTGGGAGAGCCATCTTGGGCAGCCTTTCATTGTGAGAGCAACCTTATTTCTAGAGGAGCTGGGAGGGTCTTTGCAAGCGCACATATACGAGTTCTTCTTGGGAAGGTTCCGGAGCCTGTGCGCACTCCCGTCACTAGATAAGCATGTTGTCTTTCTGTCTGTCTCTCCCACTTTCCTGTCACTCCCCCTCCTCACGGTTTGGGTGAGTGAGACTTTCCAGAGAGCTCTCCCTGAAGCAACTTTAGCTTAGGCGGCGGCTTCAGCGGCGGGCGCCTGGTGCCCCCCAGAATTCGGCGCCCGGGTGCCCCGCACCCCTTGCACCCCTGGGTAAAGACGGCCTTGGCTGAGATGGATATTAAGATGGATGTATCCATGGTTATTTTATTTTTTAAAAAAATATTTTATTAAATTTTCACAATAGACAAGCATACATAGACAAAGAAAATACAAAATCACAAAAAAATACAATACAAAAATACAATGGTTATTTAATTTTAATGTGAGCTGATGGGTTTGGGGTTTTTTCCCCTTCCTCTCTTTCTTTTTCTTTGTTGAACTGAAAATTTAAACAATCAGTTTATAAAAGCAACCACTGTGGTGCTCCTGCTGGAGCATTTCCACCGTGTTCACCTCTCCAATACCTCCACCTTCTCCCTCTCATATACGCTCCAACGTTTCTCCAACGAAAATAGGGATGTCCTATTCCATCCCCCTCAACATTTCTCCAATCAAAAGACTGCCATCCCCTCCAACATTTCTTCAGTGAAAATAGGGACGTCCTAAGGAAAAGCAGGTGGTTAAACCACAGAGCCTAGAACTTGCCGATCAGAAGGTTGGTGGTTCGAATCCCCGCGACGGGCTGAGCTCCCATTGCTCAGTCCCTGCTCCTGCCAACCTAGCAGTTCAAAACCACGTCAAAGTGCAAGTAGATAAATAGGTACCGCTCTGGAGGGAAGGTAAACGGCATTTCCGTGTGCTGCTCTGGTTTGCCAGAAGCGGCTTAGTCATGCTGGCCACATGACCCGGAAGCTGTACACCGGCTCCCTCAGCCAATAAAGCGACATGAGCGCCGCAACACCAGAGTGGGCCACGACTGGACCAAATGGTTAGGGGTCCCTTTACCTTTAAGGAAAAGCAGGGCATTCTGGGATCAAACGATATACCAGGATGGCTTCTGTAAATCTGAGACTTGGAGGGTCTGCCTCAGTCAGCAACAGCAATCCACCTGCCAAGAAGGCAGAAGAGTGGTTTCTCCCTACCTTGCGAGCAGCTAAAGAGCATAAGAGCCTTCTGGATCAGGCTAATGGCCCGTCTAGTCCAACATCCTGTTCTCACAGTGGCCAACCAAGGGCCTGTGGGAAACCAGCAAGCAGGATTCGATCTCTCTCCCTTCCTGTGGTTTCCAGCAACTGGTATTTGTCAAGGAATGAACTCAGAGCCTTCATGCTGCGTGGAGATGGAGCCACTCCAACCACATTCCAAAGGGGTCTAGAAAAACAGCTCCCTTCAAAAAATAAAGAACCGAGGCTCCAGGATTCTGGGTTCCGGATTTTGCACGAGCACACGGAAAGTCGCACGCAATCTCTCCTGTTCAGGCTAGCTCTCCAAACCAGGAAGGTTGGCAGTGTTCCCCTGCCTGTGACCTTCTCGTGCTATAATTACAAAAGTCACAATGGGTATAATTACCATATAAAACTTTAACATACCTTGGCCAAGTACATAATCATTGGGAGAAAGATTGACGGGGCCTGCACTGTCAATTATCTTTTTGTTCCTCCATTGGGTTTTTGTGTGTGTGCATGTTCCCACCTTCTGTTTTGGGACAGGAAGGCTCCAAGTCGGAAAATAGGGCTATGGCAGGTCTTTTTAGCGAAATGATTGAAGGGCGAACAGTCCCCACTTCCAATCCCGGTCATTTATAGGTGAACCGCCATGTTATTCACACCACCCAATTGCCAGTGAAAGAAGCAGGCCTCTAAGTCAATACAGAGTTTATCTATAGTTAAATGTACTGTCAGTTTGATATATGAACTCGCCGTGTGAACTGCAGAGATTGCCAGTGCTTGCCAATTTCCTTCTTTCTCAGTGGGCCCTCAAAGTTCTCTCCTTCCTTGTGGCTCAAATCTCCCCCCCCTCTCTCTCTCTCTGATCCCAGAATGCCCTGCTTTTCCTTAAAGGTAAATGGAATCTTGACCATTAGTTCCAGTCGTGGCCAACTCTGGGGTTGCGGTGCTCATCTCGCTTTATTGGCGGAGGGAGCCAGCGTACAGCATTCCGGGTCATCTGGGTTTTCAGATCTCCTGAGGGTCGAACCCTGAGATACAGTGGTGCCTCGCAAGACGAAATTAATCCGTTCCGCGAGTCTCTTCGTCTAGCGGTTTTTTCGTCTTGCGAAGCAACTCTATTAGCGGCTTAGCGGATTAGCGCTATTAGCGGTTTAGCGGCTATTAAAGGCTTAGCGGATTAGCAGCTAAAAGGCTATTAGCGGCTTAGCAGCTTAGAAAGAGGGGGGGAAGCGGGGGAAAATCGGAACACTTGCAAGACGTTTTCATCTTGCAAAGCAAGCCCATAGGGAAAATCGTCTTGCGAAGCAGCTCAAAAACGGAAAACCCTTTCGTCTAGCGGGTTTTCCGTCTTGCGAGGCATTCGTCTTGTGGGGCACCACTGTACACTTGGCAATGGATGGGTCAGGGGGTATAGCCTGGTTGGATAGGACTGAGACTATTGCAAACCCTCCAAGTGTCCCTATTTTCCAGGGGCGGTCCCGGATTTACAGACTCCATCCCAGTTTCTGATTTGATCCCGGAATGTCCCGCTTTCCCTCAGGACAGATTAGAAGACGGTTTCCAATATAAAAACACAAAAATCCATAGCATGGTAACAAATAAAAACAACGCCACCAGTCCATCGATTGTATAATCATCCAAGGGCTTAGGACAAGAGGAATGGGTTCACCTGTCGCCTAAGGTCTGGGGAGAGCATCCCACAAATGGGGGGCTCCCACAGAAAAGGCCCGTTCTCCTGTTGCCACCCTCCGAACCTCTCACAGAGGAGGCGCATCAAATGATATTCTCAGGATCCAGGACAGTTCATATGGGGAGAGATGTTCCTTGAGCAACTGATATTCAGAACCATTGCTGCCACTGAGCATGAATGCAAAGCACAGCCATCACGGCTTGTAGTCATCAACAGTCATATCCTCCATGATATTAATATATCCCATCAGCAATATGTCCTTTTCTGTACCAACCTTCCATTCCTTGAACTTTTTATTTCAGCTGAGTAATAACCTTCTCTCTCTTTTTCTAATTTCCTGCCACTATCTGTCCCCTCATCATGGTTCTCACGCTTGTGATAAGCTTTAGTGCATTTTTTTATATGAAAGTACAAGGGGGGGAGGGAATAAAATTGTACAATATGAAAGCATTCTTATCAAGGGAGCTAGTTGAACAGAGCGGAATGGCACATTAAAAAAAAAAAAACCCCACAACATTGACTGGTAAAATATAGTTGCTCCCAATTCAACCAGAGGTTAATAACAGGGTGAGATTCACGGTATGTCAGTCCAAATCCACACTTAAGACCCATAAGTGTGACACAGGTAGATCTGTTCATATGATCCTTGGGCATGCAGGCGGAACATCTGATTTCTATACAGGTGTGAGTCCTGATGTCTGCTTGGTTAGAAATCTCAACTCGGCGTCTCTGTTGAATCTATATATATACTTGGGCTTCATGATCACTGCAGATGGTAGCAGCAGTCACGAAATTAAAAGATGCCTGCTTCTTGGGAGAAAAGTGATGACAAACCTAGACAGCATCTTAAAAAGCAGAGACAGCACCTTGCCGAAAAAGGTCTGTATAGTTAAATATATGATTTTCCCAGTAGTGATGTATGGAAGTGAGAGCTGGACTATAAAGAAGGCTGATCGATGAAGAATTGATGCTTTTGAATTATGGTGCTGGAGGAGACTCTTGAGAGTCCCATGGACTGCAAGAAGATCAAACCTCTCCATTCTGAAGGAAATCAGCCCTGAGTGCTCACTGGAAGGACAGATCCTGAAGCTGAGGCTCCAAGGCTTTGGCCACCTCAGGAGAAGAGAAGACTCCCTGGAAAAGACCCTGATGTTGGGAAAGATGGAGGGCACAAGGAGAAGGGGACGAGAGAAGATGAGGTTGTTGGACAGTGTTCTTGAAGCTACCAGCATGAGTTTGATCAAACTGTGGGAGGCAGTGGAAGACAGAAGTGCCTGGCGTGCTCTGGTCCATGGGGTCACAAAGAGTCAGACACGACTAAACGACTAAACAAAAAACCAAAAAATAAATAAATACAGATACAGTGCCATAGCATAGGTTGGCAGCATCTGGAACCACACACGGGGATGAAAGAAAGGGAGAAGGATGGATGCACATTCAATCTAATGGCATCCATACCACCCAGGAGCCAGAGATAGGAACTTGATCCAGTAATACTAGCTTCTCAAAGTCTGGTAGTCATTTACATTTGCAGCAACCCCCTGCTACCCCCTTGACTCTAGTTAACCCACTGCCCCCACCCAGAAGGCAAGACCACCCTCTTTGGGAACCACTGCTCTAGGCACTGTAAAATAAAAAAGGTCGTTGTCTCCTTTTAGCATGAATGCTACAGCCAAGAGCGTTGATCCCTTGCTCAACATCTTCCTAGTTGCAGCTGGAGAAAGGCCTCCAAAAGAGGATCTCAAGGCATGGGCAGGTACAGGTGGGAAAACAGTCTACCTCAAATGATCCAGGATAAACACCAGCACTTTGTAATGTGCCAGAAAGCAGAGCAGCAGCCCATCAGCACGGCTTGCAGCCTGCAATGAACCTATCCCCCATGAATTTCTAAGGTAAAGGTAAAGGTCCAGTCGTGGCCGACTCTGGGGTTGCAGCGCTCATCTCGCTTTACTGGCCGAGGGAGCCAATGTACAGTTTCCAGGTCATGTGGCCAGCATGACTAAGCTGCTTCTGGCGAACCAGAACAGCGCATGGAAACGCCGTTTACCTTACCGCCGGCACAGTACCTATATATCTACTTGCACTTTGACGTGCTTTTGAACTGCTAGGTTGGCAGGAGCAGGGACCGAGCAACAGGAGCTCACCCCGTCACAGGGATTCGAACCGCCGACCTTCTGATCGGCAAGTTCTAGGCTCTGTGGTTTAACCCACAGCGCCACCCTCGTCCCTTCCATGAATTTCTAAATCAATATAAATATATGTTCTAGTGGCAATAATGCCCGAAATGGTAACAATTATGGTCACTCCAATAATTTCATCTATTCCTGATGCTCAGGTGTGAGTGTCATCGTTTATATAGCCAAGACGCACAAGAAGAGAGTATTGGCAAAGTTTGAGGGAGGTCAAACGTTTCCAGAAGTCAGGGTGGGGGGACCTCTTAAGAAAAAAACACTGGGGTAAGGAGCCCAAAACAGACTTATGAGCAGTGATCATGCTCAGTGGCCATGAGAAGGAATGGAGGGGGGATGGGATGGAGGATTGCTGCAAAGGGCATGGCTGGCTGGCTGGCTTTAACAGTCAACAGAAGTATTCAATGCTGCAACATTTAGTGGCAGGAATAATAATAGTAGTAACCTTTCACCTGCATACAATTTAACACTGAATAGGTAAAAAGGTAAAGGTAAAGACCCCTGGACGGTTAAGTCCAGTCAAAAACTACTATGGGGTTGCGACGCTCATCTCATTTTCAGGCTGAGGGAGCCGGCGTTTGTCCACAGACAGCTTTCCGGGTCATGTGGCCAGCAGGACTAAACCACTTCTGGCGCAACGGGATACCATGACGGAAACCAGAGTGCATGGAAATGCCGGTTACCTTCCCGCAACAGTAGTACCTATTTATCTACTTGCACTGGTGTGCTTTCGATCTGCTAGGTTGGCAGGAGCTGGGACAGAGCAACAGGAGCTCACCCCGTTGCGGGGATTTGAACCGCTGACCTTCCAATGGGCAAACCCAAGAGGCTAAGTGATTTAGACCACAGTGCCACCCGCATCCCAACTTAGCACTGAACAGGATGAAATGATGCTGATTTCCCTTAGAGTGAATCTCAAAGCAAAACCCCTTCATTCTTCTGCAACACTGCAGCTTATCTAATTCTGACTCTGTAACAATTAAGGTGTAGGAACTGAATTCGTTTTCTGTGTTGCTGTTTTAATCTCTCGATGACTGAAACTTTTGCCAGAAAACCAGTGATGAGTTCTTGGCGGTGGGGGTGGGGTGTAGTTTTCTTTGTAACAGGCACAACACCCACAGTCTTTCTTGTGCCCTGAACATATGCAAATTAATACTCAAGAAAGATGAGAGCAAAATAAAACTGTGATGATTTAATGACGCCTATAGATGATCCCCGGATGCTGCTGATAACAAGTTATGGGCGGAGGGATGGAGGAAGGGGTTAGAAACTCCCCACAAATGTTATCTGCAGCGTACGTCAATTTCCATGCTCATTGCACGACGACCTGCATCTGTGCAAAACCATCTGTCATGCTAATCAGAAGCTGAAACACCCCATCGGTTTCGTGAGCTCGCAATGCCGCGCTCAGCTCAGCATGGGCATCTGCTAGCTGTACATCTGAGTAACTCTGCTGACTTCAACAGTGCCATTTCTGATTAGCGCCAATGAAAAGGAAAAGGAAAATAATTGGCTTTCATTTCGGTCACAAGTTACTTGTGTAATCAATTTGTCTGGCTGCTCTTTTTGATCGCTGTGGATAGCTCTGCGCCCAGAAAGAAGCGATCTTTAAAAAACACATTCCGATCGAAAGCCTCCGTAAAAGGCACTTGCGTTTCCTTTATACTATCGTTCTTCATCTCTGCGGAGCAGGCATAGCCAACAGGGGGCCTTTCGGATATTGATGGACTACAAGTCCCATCAGCCATATCCAGCATGGCCAGGGAGGAGTCATGATAGGAACTGCAGTCCAAGAACATCTGAAGGGCACTACGTTGCTACCCTTGTATGGATGATCCATTTGAGATAAAGCAAACATTCCCAGGGCTCAGGGATGGGGATACAATTATTATTTTTGAGTGGCTCCCACATGAGGGCCACCAACCTAGATGGCTTTAAAAGAGGATTAGACCAATTCACAGAGTTCTTAATTTATAGCTCTCCAGATGTTGTTGACCAACGATCAGGAATGATGGGAGATGCAAGATGTCTCCACACCAAAGGCATTTTTTCCCAGAAGGGATTCAAACACTTACCAGAACTTCAAGTTTGCACAATTAAAGTGGATTAAAGTGCTCTGTCGATCCTAGCACAACAAATCCACTTAAACCACTTGTGGTTTGGAAATTGATGAGGAAATGCATCAAAAAGTGTGGGATGAATGATTGACTAATGGGAAGACGTGTAAAAACATGGCAGGCAAATCACAACGAATGTTCATTGTCATATGGCTGCCCCATAAACAAATCTGAACAAATGCGCAGTGAAGACTGGACACCGTTTAATCTCCATATAAATAATAAATAAATATTTTTTATTTATACCCCGCCCTTCCCGGTTCAGAAAACTGGGCTCAGGGGAGCTAACAACAAATTTAAAACACTTAATTGATGCAACAAAAACAGCATAAAATACAGTATAAAATGTGAATAACAATAAATTAGAATTCAAAAATCAATTTGGGGGGAAATCCATCCAATAAACATTAGATGATCACCAGGGCTAGCTGGCTAAATTAGTCCTGTTTGGGCCAGCGAGGAGACCAGGGGGGAATTAGCTGTGGGATCCAAGAGCGGGTAATCTTCATAAAAAGGGGAGGCGGAAGGAAGGAAGGGGAATAAAAGATCAGGCTAAGTTCAAATTGAAAGCCAGGCGGAATAGCTCTGTCTTAAAGGCCCTGCGGAAGGAAGTTAAATCCTGCAGGGCCCTGGTCTCATAAAAGTATTGCTCAAGCAAATCAGGGTGCATGTTGAATATGTAGTTTAGAAGTATCCAGAAAGCCACAGATTAATTAGCCAGCCCCGCTTTACCTGAAGCAGAATTTTTGTGTGTCCTGTTTATATTAGAGGGATGGATATCAGAGAATTCCAACAAAAACAGAAGTGGATTTTGCTGGTGTTGACGCATTCCTCCTATGTTTGTAATGGAAATCAATTTGGGAAATGTGCTTGTTACTTGCCATCGCCGTTGCTTTCAGTCCACAAATGATTCGCAATTGATCTCCCCACATACTAGTATTCATGGAGTTTCCTTTTCATTGAAATGTGCATTACCTAAAGGCTGTGCACAGCAAGACAAATAACATAGCTTTGGGCAGAAGAAGACAAACTGCAGCAGAAGAGAAGCAACGGTGCATGCAAAAGAAAAAATATAGAGCAAAGCAGGAAAAAATATGCCTTCTTGCATCCCTAATTAGAGGGGAGCTCAAGCTTTTTGGATTGAATGAGTTCAGTCCCAAACTGGTGCAGTTCTGGCGGCTGAAAAAGAACCTAGATTCATTCGTCACCAGGCTGTGAGATGATGGCTTCGCTGTCATGCATCCCTTTTAATATTTCCAAACGAGAAGCAGCTTATAACATGTATATGAAAATCTACAATCAAAAGTATGCTATGTGACAAATATGTCAAGCATTTGGGGTTTTTTGAACAGCAGCTCTGGCCTCCTTTTTTGCTCTGCTGCTAAGTTTAGCCAAGATTTATCTTTTCCTTGGGTCTTTCATTTTTGGAATTAATTTGTTTTAAGGCTAATGTGTGACAGAGAAGAATCATTCCTGTCTGGTTTTATTGATGTTTTGATGTAGGTGAAAGGCCAACAGAACATGGAGCTATGAAGGTGGTAGAAAGTCTAGCCGACAGTCATTTCCAAGCGGGGAAGTGTGTTTTGCTTCCTCTTTGAAAGAGTGAGTTTTTACAGCTGCCTTGTTTGATGTGATTCGTCAGATTAGCAGGAATTCAGCCATCTTGATAAAAGTGCTTTCTGTGCCTTGCTGAAGCTTACAGCAAATCTGCTGGTTGACAGTTTTGGGGGAAAGCCTCCTTATATAGGCATTGTCACCTGTATGTTTGCCCATTCATCCATCCATCCATCCCTCTCTATATATCTGTACAGTGGTACCTTGGGTTAAGAACGCTGTACTGTTTTTAACACTGATTGGGAGCCGCCCAGAGTAGCTGGGGAAACTCAGCCAGATGGGCGGGGTATAAATAATAAATTATTATTATATTATTATAAGAACTTAATTCGTTCTGGAGGTCTGTTCTTAACCTGAAACCGTTCTTAACCTGAGGTACCATTTTAGCTAATGGGGCCTCCCGCTGCCGCTGCGCTGCTGCTGCGCAATTTCTGTTCTCACCCTGAAGCAAAGTTCTTAACCTGAGGTACTATTTCTGGGTTAGTGGAGTCTGTAACCTGAAGCGTATGTAACCTGAGGTACTACTGTATCTATAATTTTCAGGGTATCTCTGAAACACAAGGCATGGCCGAGCCCAGACTTTGCCACCCTAACACACTTACAAGGTAGCTGGACTACAACTCCCATCATCCCTCACCCTTGGCCATACTTCCAACTCCAACTTGACCTTTTCGCATGCCAGTGCCTAAACCTTGCAACTCCCTGCCTGTTGATATCAGACAGGCTCCTTCGCTGGACTCTTTTTGGCATCCACTAAAAACATCCTTGTTTAGACAAGTCTACCCAGTTGTTTAGAAACTTGACACGAGCTTTAATCCATTTTAGGCCTGTTGTCATTTTAACTTTTCGAACGTCATAAATTATTGTTCTTCATTTTTCCTGTTGATAATTTTATCGTTTCAACTTTTTTGTAAACTGCTTGGGGATGCTGTTGCCTTATCATCAAGTGGTGTTTACATTTTATGAAATATTTTTTAAAAAAACATGCAGCGACTTGCCTTCTTTCGGGTAAATATTATTATCCAAAAATATCCAAAAATTCCGCCTATAATTCCAACATTTTTTAAAAAACAAAAACTTTTTATTGTCAACTTCCCATCCCATTTTCCACGATGTTTTTCTTACACCCTGTTGCTGTACGCTGTCTTCCCTCTTTTTTAACATAGTCATAACACAATAATCTTTAATTCTTTCTGTTGCTCATAGTTCAAAACCTGCTCATAGATTCTTCATGCTGTAGTATTTCTTCAAATAATTCAATAACAATAACAATAAATTATTTATATCCCCCCCCCTTTGGCTGGGTTTCCCCAACCACTCCGGGCGGCTCCCAACAGAAGACTAAAAACAGAATACAACTTCAAACATTAAAAACCTCCCTAAACAGGACTGCCTTCAGATGTCTTCTAAAAGTCAGATGGTTGTTTATTTCCTTGGCATCTGATGGGACGGTGTTCTACAGGGTGGGCGCCACCACCAAGAAGGCCCTCTGCCTGGTTCCCTGCAACCTCACTTCTCACAGTGAGGGAACTGCCAGAAGGCCCTCGGCACTGGACCTCAGTTTCCGGACAGAACGATGGGGGTGGAGACGCTCCTTCAGGAATACAGGACCGAGGCTGTTTAGGGGCTTTTAAAGTCAGCACCAACACTTTGAATTGTGCTCGGAAACATACTGGGAGCCAATGTAGGTCTTTCAGGACCGGTGTTATATGGTCTAAAAGGGTTCCATTCTTTTTTTTTTTTTTTAAAAAAATAGTTTCTCTTACTTTAGCTGTTAACTTTGCTGATTCAACATTCCTTTGCTTACTTCTTCTTTAGTAGGAACTTCTTCATATTTTCATTTCTGCTCTCAGGTAAAGATTATGTCACATGAAAACAAACAAACGCCCTCAAGCTTACATGATTTGTGCAGGCTGGCACTGGGTGCGGTCAGATCTAAATGTAATAACTGCCCCTTCTGGACGGAACAAAATACAATATTGAGAGCTGAGAGGTCCCTGACAGTTACCCCCCCTCCCCTTTCCCCCCCAAAGCTCCTGCCCATACCTGCCGCCACAATCTCCTTTGCCTTCGCTTTCTGCTCCAGGCTAGTTGCGGAGAAAGTAACTGGGATATTTGAGATCATAAGGGGTTTTGGATGAGTGAACCTGGAGTGACTAAAGCTTTTAGCAAAGAATGGGATGGATCGCCAAGGCCTGCCGTCACATTACATAAACATATGCTTAACGGTACGCACCGTATGTGGGGGCCTGGCGCCACCGTTGCATTAAGTGAAATTTTAGACTGAAATTGGAAGGTGCTCGGCTCTTGGCTCCGGGTACCTGCTTCTCTGTTCCCTTTCAGAGTTCAGGTAAGAAAAGCCAAAGTAGCGTCGGAGAATGTGGATGGTGCCGAGCAGGTCTTGACCTAATGTGAGCTAAAGGGGAGAGAGGAGTTTGGGGGCCTCTCTTCTCCCCCCATACGTGCAAGCATCCAAGTTTCGATTTCATCCAAAGAGCTCAAAGCTCTTTTCCCCCCCGTTTTAAATATACATTAATGGGGGCTGAGATTTCTGCACACTGCTGACATCCCATTCATTATCACGGTTAGGACGAAGGCATCCTGCTTAACGTTTCTTGGATGGCCTGTTTTTATACCTCTTTACTAGATTGTCAGATGTATGCTATTTGAGATGTATGCTGTGGCCTAAACCACTGAGCCTCTTGGGCTTGCCGATCAGAATGTTGCTGGTTCGAATCCCCACGACGGGGTGAGCTCCCGTTGCTTTGTCCCTGCTCCTGCCAAACTAGCAGTTTGAAAGCATGCCAGGCGTGCAAGTAGATAAATAGGTACCACTGCGGCGGGAAGGTAAATAGTGTTTCTGTGCACTCTGGTGACCCATTGCACCAGAAGCGGTTTAGTCATACTGGCCACAAGACCCGGAAAGCTGTCTGTGGACAAAGGCCAGCTCCCTCGTCCTGAAAGCAAGATGAGCGCCACAACCACATAGTTGCCTATGACTGGACTTAACCATCCAGGGGTCTTTACCTTTTACCTTTTTACCTTATTCAGTAGCTTCATACTGATGATCAGTGCATTTTTTCTAAAAAATAAAAATAAAAATGAGTCTCCTTTTGACTCCAGAAAATCACCATTTTATAGTTTAAATCGGAGGAAAATAAATACAGTAAATGCACAAAAGTACGAAGATTCGCAAAATGTTTAGGGGTATGCGTACCCCTGTGTACCCCCAGGGGGGAAAGCACTGCTGATGCTTTCCTTGTTTTCCCTATGACTTGCCTGGTTAAGTGTATAGCTCTGCATTTCTTTACTAACCAATTTTAAAAGAAAAAGTTATACAGGGCAAGCTGTTACTTTACTGGGCATTTAGAACATACTTCTGTGTTGTCATGCTAGGAGTGTGGCATTGTAAAAGTAGGAAAGGGAATGCAATTTTAATTTTCCCATTTAATTCTTTATTTAATGGTGTTTTATTTATTTAATAGGATATATACCGTATTTTTTGCTCTGTAAGACTCACTTTTTCCCCTCCTAAAAAGTAAGGGGAAATGTGTGTGCGTCTTATGGAGCGAATGCAGGCTGCACAGCTATCACAGAAGCCAGAACAGCAAGAGGGATTGCTGCTTTCACTGCGCAGCGATCCCTCTTGCTATTCTGGCTTCTGAGATTCAGATTTTTTTTTGTTGTTTTCCTGCTCCAAAAACTAGGTGCGTCTTGTGGTCTGGTGCGTCTTATGGAGCGAAAAATACGGTATATTGGGACACGGGTGGTCTAAACCACAGAGCCTAGGGCTTGCCGATCGGAAGTTCGGCAGTTCGAATCCCTGCGACTGGGTGAGTTCCCATTGCTCGGTCCCTGCTCCTGCCAACCTAGCAGTTCGAAAGCACATCAAGTAGATAAATAGGTACTGCCCCAGCGGGATGGTAAACAGCATTTCCGTGTGCTGCTCTGGTTCTCCAGAAGCGGCTTAGTCATGCTGGCCACATGACCCAGAAGCTGTCTGCAGACAAACGCCAGCTCCCTTGGTCTATAGAGCGAGATGAGCACGCAACCCCAGAGTCGCCCGCAACTGGACCTAATGGTCAGGGGTACCTTTACCTTTATATATCACTTAATCATCAAAAACTCTGGGCTAGAGGTTCTCAAGCCCTGCACTACAGGAAGGTCGGAGACTATGATTTCCAAGCAGGCTTTAGCACTGACATCTCTCAGTTAAGGGCTGCCTAAAATAAAATAAAGGTAAAGGGGGCCCCTGACCATTAGGACCAGTCACAGACAACTCTGGGGTTGCGTGCTCATCTCGCTCTATAGGCCAAGGGAGCTGGCGTTTGTCTGCAGACAGCTTCTGGGTCATGTGGCCAGAATGACTTTATGGTATGCAAAATGAACCACGGAAGGAGAAGAAGGGAAGTCATTGGTTATTAAATGAATATTTTGAAATGTAATTTAGAAAATTTAATAAAAACTATTCCTGCCGGCCACAAGAAGATCATGCTGGTTCCTAAGTTTTGATGAAAATGCTTTGCACCCCTGGATTCCATCCGAGTTAATCAACTCGCATTGGGATGAAGCAGTCCTTCCCCCCCACCACCACTCCGTCCCCGCTGTGACACCACATTTAACAGATAGGCAGCTGAAGGAAACATTGCATTACTCTCGGAGGAGGGGGGCAATAAATGGAAAGCACACGAGGAAATAAAACGGTTGGCGTTCTGCTTGGAATTGAAAAGCGCTCAAGGTTGAAGCCTTTAATGTAGGGAGTTTATCAACAGAAGCAACATCTTGGTTTTTTATCTGAAGTCTGGGCAAGGTACTTCCTATTGAGGAAATTTATAGAGTTGGAGATTTGGGGAGCAGATTTCGGGGCCAGAAAGCCCTTCGGGGGAGAAAAGCATTTGCTGCTTTCAGAATCTGCATGCAACAGCAAAGACCATGTAGCCGCAAGAGGAATGGGGAGAGGCAGAAAATCTTCCATTTCCTGGTGTGGGGACAGGGTGAGAATGCTTGATTTAGTTAGAATCAATGAATTGTAGAGTTGGAAGGGACCTCAAGCATCATCTAGTCCAGCCCCCTGAAATTCAGGAATCACAATAATAATAATAATAATAATAATAATAATAATAATAATAATAATAATAATAATATAATTTATTATTTATACCCCACCCATCTGGCTGGGCTTCCCCAGCCACTCTGGGCGGCTTCCAAAAGAATATTAAAATACTGTGATACATCAAACATTAAAAGCTTCCCTAAACAGGGCTGCCTTCAGATGTCTTCTAAAAGTCTGGTAGTTGTTGTTCTCTTTGACATCTGGTGGGAGGGCGTTCCACAGGGAGGGTGCCACTACCGAGAAGGCCCTCTGCCTGCTTCCCTGTAACTTGGCTTCTCGCAGTGAGGGAACCGCCAGAAGGCCCTCGGCGCTGGACCTCAGTGTCCGGGTAGAACGATGGAGGTGGAGACGCTCCTTCAGGTATACTGGACCGAGGCCATTTAGGGCTTTAAAGGTCAGCACCAACACTTTGAATTGTGCTCGGAAACGTACTAAAGAATCCCTGACAGGTGGCCACTCAACCTCTTCTTTAAAAAACTTCCACAGTCCATCACTCTCTGAGGGAGTCCATTCTATTGTCAAACAGCTCTTACTATGCCAGGAAGGAGTTCAGGGTTGTAAGGGGCAACTGAGAAACAAAGGTGGGGGTTGCCATATTTCAAAAAGTGAAAATCCGGACACAAACGTTGTTGAGCTTTTTCAGTTTTGCTCAAAATCGCAAAAAAAAACCCCCACCACCAATTCTGAGCTATTTTTAAAGCAAAAACAACACTGTTGACATGGGTTGCCATATATCTGGATTTTCCCTGACATTTCCACCCAGACACTGCTTCTGACTGCCATATTCTGGGTATGTCAACCCTACACAAGGTCTTCAGAAGGGCAACAACATTGTCAATGCAGAAACTAATGGCGCAAGCTTGAAAAAACAGCCCAATGAGGAACATGTGGATTTGGTGATGCCAGAACAATTAACGGGGGGGGGGGACCAACTGGAGTGAAGGAAATGGTATGTGGCTTGCTGGAACTCTGAAAATAAGCACTCCACGCTGCAATATTTTGTTGCAGATACCCACCCCTGTGTGTGTGTCTCCTGACACTGTGGTGATCGGATCAGTCAATGGGAGTGGAATGAAGGGGGCATTTGGAACATGGTCATTTGGGGTAGGTTAATTCTGGTTACGTGGGTGGCGCTGTGGGTAAAACCTCAGCACCTAGGACTTGCCGATCGCATGGTTGGCGGTTCGAATCCCCGTGGCGGGGTGCGCTCCCGTTGCTCAGTCCCAGCGCCTGCCAACCTAGCAGTTCGAAAGCACGTCAAAGTGCAAGTAGATAAATAGGGACCGCTTACTGGCGGGAAGGTAAACAGCGTTTCCATGTGCTGCTCTGGTGCCGGTTCGCCGGAGCAGCTTCGTCACGCTGGCCACGTGACCCGGAAGTGTCTGCGGACAGCGCTGGCTCCCGGCCTCTAGAGTGAGATGAGCGCACAACCCTAGAGTCTGTCAAGACTGGCCCGTACGGGCAGGGGTACCTTTACCTTAATTCTAGTTAATAGCTGGAGTTTGTTCAAAATGTTAACTCTTGAAATCAGTTGTGTGTGATAGCCTATCTGCTTTTTGAGGTCTCCTATGCCAGGGGTCAGCAAACTTTTTTAGCAGGGGGCCAGTCCACTGTCCCTCAGACCTTGTGGGGGGCTGGACTATATTTTGAAAAAAATAATAATGAACAAATTCCCATGCCCCACAAATAGCCCAGAGATGCATTTTAAATAAAAGCACACATTCTACTCATGTAAAAACACACTGATTCCCGGACCGTCCGCGGGCTGGATTTAGAAGGCAGTTGGGCTGGATCTGGCCCCCGGGCCTTAGTTTGCCTACCCATGGCCTATGTTCTTCCCCCAGAAATTACCCAAGAGGTTCCTAAGACCAGTGATCAAATACTGAATGGTGACGTGCTCTTTTCATTATAAATATTTGTATCTGTTAAACAGATTTTATATTTGCATATGGTTTTGATTGTATCAGTGTTTAATTGTTTTTTAATGATGGCTTTTTCTTTGTTTTTAGCAATCCTTGCTTTTATCCATAAGCGACCTTGAGTCTCATCAGAGGAAAAGGTGAGATATAAATAAATATAGAAGAAGAAGAAGAAGAAGAAGAAGAAGAAGAAGAAGAAGAAGAAGAAGAAGCAGCAGCAGCAGCAGCAGCAGCAGCAGCGGCAGCGGCAGCAGCGGCAGCAGCAGCAGCAATTGGTGTCAGCATATTTCAGAAAAATTGCTAAGCAATTAATAGACACTTTTCTGTGATGCTGCTCTTTTTTTAAAATAAGTAGCTGAAGGACATAGAATTTGATGGGAGGTAGAAAGATATTGAATTCCAGCCCTTTCCCCCCATCCTTCGCCCTACCATCCATCACTGAGGATATTGCCTAAGGCAGAGCACACCTGCCCCTAGCCCCTAGTTACCCAGTTAAGAACAGCTTCCAAATCTCGAAGTGAATGTTGCTTTCCTTCGCTATCCAGTAGTGGCATTTGCAATTGGAATTAACCCAGCCAACCTCATCTGCATAGCCTTGTCAGCTGTTTCTGTTTCTTGGTGATGCTTAAAATGGGGTGGTCATGCTCTCTTCTCCTTCTTCTTCTTTTTTTAAAAAGTTACCTGCCACCCCCCCAACCCTGCAATTGGGCATAAAGACATAACTAAGGTCCCATCTGAAGTATACATTTAAAGCAGTACTATACCGCTTTAATCCACCAGAGAATCCTGGGAAATGTGGTTTCGTGAAGGGTACTGAAAGGTGTTAGGAGACCCCTAGTCCTCTCACAGGGCTACAAATCCCAGAGCTCCCTGGGAAGAAGGATAGGCTGAGAATTGTAGCTCCGGAGTCTCCTAACAACTCTCAGCACCCTGAACTACACTTCCCAGGATTCTCTGGGAGAAGTTTCAAGTGGGGTGGTAACTGATCTAAATGTAGAGCATGGATCAGGCCTCCAGTGTTGTAGGGGTGCCATATTTCAAAAAGTGAAAATCCGGACACAAAGCGTTTTTTGGCAAAGTTGTTGAGCTTTTCTGGCAAAATCTCCAAAATATAATAATACTAATACAGTCATACGTTTGCTTCAGGTTGAGCGTTTTCAGGTTGCATCCCGCGGCGAGCCGGAAGTACCGGAAAGGGTTACTTCCGGGTTTCGCTGCTCGCGCATGCACAGACGTGCAAAATGATGTCACGTACATGCGCAGAAGCAGGAAATCGCGACCCGCAGATGCGGGTTGCGTTCTGCTCATGTTGCGAACAGGCCTCCGGAACAGATCCCGTTTGCAACCAGAGGTACCACTGTATGTTCTTTAGCTTTTATTTTTTGAAATTTTGAAGAAGAAAAAATGAAAATTTGAAATTTGATATGGACTGGTCACCCCCAGCATCTCCAGCTAGAGCTAGGAATACAGTGCTACCTCGGGTTAAGTACTTAATTTGTTCCAGAGGTCTGTACTTAACCTGAAACTGTTCTTAACCTGAAGCACCACTTTAGCTAATGGGGCCTCCTGCTGCTACCACGCCTCCGGAGCACGATTTCTGTTCTCATCCTGAAGCAAAGTTCTTAACTTGAAGCACTATTTCTGGGTTAGCGGAGTCTGTAACCTGAAGCGTATGTAACCTGAAGCATATGTAACCTGAGGTACCACTGTATCTTAGAGAGTTCCTGGCCGCCAGTGTAGTTAGTGCTGAACTAAATGGACCAACGAACAGTCTGGCTCATTGCAAGGCATGCCATCCCCCCAAAATGTTCCTATATGTGCCATCCTTTTTGTGTGTAAGAACATCAGAACTGCCTTCCTGCAATTCAGATCCTCCATCTAGTCCAGCAGCAAGCAAGTGAAGGCAAGCCATCAGAATAATGCCAGCATCCCGTTAGGGAGCCACCACCCACCTGAGTTAGACAAACCAACTTGCATCTAGGGCCGGCCTCACCATTATGCAACCCAAGCAGATGCTGGGGGGCAGGCAGGGAATGGGGCATTCAAGGACAAGAGCTATGTGTGCCCTTGACTCCCTAACCTAGCCTGCTGCTCTCAGATGCGCTGGAAGATGATGTCCAATCTCCCCAAATGAAATAACACTGAACTGCCAGTACGTGGAACCGGGACAGGACAGCATCTTGTTCTTTGCCTCAGGCGGCAAAATATTTTGGGCTGTTCCTGCTTCTGTAACATGATGGGTCTCTTTTGGCAGATGGGTCTTCTTTTCCTAGCTGGATGGTGTCCACCATAGTCTATCTTCTGGCAGTGCGCTGCAGCATAGTTGGAAGTTGGGTGGGTGGCATGGAATGTTGGCATGGAAGGGACATAACATTTTCAACGTGAAGGAACAGCTAGTCCGCAACGTTGGTAGCAGAAAGGAACTCCAACGGGACATGCTGGCTTGGAGATGATGGAAATTATAGCCCAACTTCTGGAGGGCATCAAGTTGGTCGTGAACAACCACACCATACGGTTAAAGAACTATGGCTCCACTTTAAATGGCCATGGCTTCCCCCAAAGCATTCTGGGAGCTGCAGTTTGTTAAGGGTGCTGAGAGTGGTTAGGAGACCCACATCTGCTTCACAGATCTACAATTCTCAGAGTTCCAACAGGTTATATACAGAGTGGAATAATCACAGTATTTTTCAAGAGTAAAGCTAAGATATTTGCTTGTTTTCTGACATTTTTGAACTACATCTTAACAATGTATCAAGGGGTTGATTTGGAGTGGAACATTTGAGGATGATCTGTGCCAAATTTGAGGAAAGAGGTGGCTTGATTGGAGTTATTTCAACCATGTGATGAGCCCTTCTGGTATTTTGCTGAGAGCTGTGAGGAGACCCCTTGTTCCAGAGCTACAGTTGATGATGATGATGATAATAATAATAATAATAATAATAATAATAATAATAATAATAATAATAATTTTATATCCCGCCCTCTCCAGCTGAAGCCAGGCTCAGAGCGGCTAACAACAATAAAAGTAACACAGCATTCTAAAATCAATTCATTCTAAAATCAATTCAAAATCAAATTAATGGCAACCATTGGGCTAGAGTTCTGTGAGGATTACCAAAGGAGGGGGTCAGACTGTGCCTTGGCCAAAGGCCTGGTGGAACAGCTCTGTCTTGCAGTCCCTGCTGAAAGATGTCAAGTCCTGCAGGGCCCTAGCCTCTTGTGACACCAGATCGGGGCCACAGCCGAAAAAGTCCTGGCTCTGGTTGAGGACAGCCTAACCTCCCTGTGGCCCGGGACCTCCAAGATGCTTTTGTTTGAAGACCATAAGGTCCTCCATGGGACATACCAGGAGAAATCCCTGGGAAGAGGGATTGGTGGGTAAACTACTTTGGAAACTGCAGCTCTGGGGTGGAAATTGGGGCTTCCTGGACCCTCTCCTTGCCTTTGACAAATGACAGGTACCAGGATTCTTTGGGGGAAGTCAGGACTGCTTAAAGCACATCCTAGCATTTTAAATGAATAGTGTGAATCACAGAATCTCAGGATTGTAGAGTTGGAAGGGACCTTGAGGGTCATCTAGTCTTGCCATGCAGCAATCACAGCTAAAGCATCCATGATAGATGGCCACCCAACCTCTGCTTAAAAACCTCCAAGGAAGGAGAAGGTGCCCTAGGTCTGATACTTTGTTTGTTCAATCAGGACCTAGAGAGAAGCAAGTGTCAATAAATCCAGGGCGAAGGGAAAGTCAGCCAAGAGCATTCTCATTCAGAACCCTTTCCTATTTTGAAAGCCGTTCATTCAGCAGCCTGCATGTTATCATCCCCTCCATTGCATTCCACCCCCCGCCTCCCCCCCCCCACTTCAGCCAGCCTTACCGGTTGTCAACTTGCCGCGGTCTCTGTTTTGATTAGGTCATCACCGGAGCGAAAGAAAAGCCCTCGCCGACAAAGCCAGGCCTGCCTCCCATCTCCGGGCAGGACTTAATTGCAAACCTCACTCCTTGAAGGGCCGCCACAGTCCCTTGCTCCGCTGCGAAGACTTTGAAATCCATCTAATGCACGGGGAAGATTACAAGTTGTGCACTTGGCTACTTCTGGCCAGCTGCGTGCACAGCGGAACGGGGGAGATGGGAAATTGCTTGCCACACTGGAGAGGAGAGGAAGCCAATGAACGTCGTGATTGCCACATTAGCTAGGCTTTCGGAAAAGCAACAAACGAGGGGACACCGTCTGGTGCAGGAAGGAAGAGGTGCAGTCTGGGTAAAGGCAAAGAGTATTTGAATACCAGTTGTGGGGAGAGGGTTGTTGTTGTTGTTTAGTCGTTTAGTCGTGTCCGACTCTTCATGACCCCATGGACCAGAGCATGCCAGGCACTCCTGTCTTCCACTGCCTCCCGCAGTTTGGTCAAACTCATGCTGGTAGCTTCGAGAACACTGTTCAACCATCTCGTCCCCCATCGTCCCCTTCTCCTTGTGCCCTCCATCTTTGCCAACATCAGGGTCTTTTCCAGGGGGTCTTCTCTTCTCATGAGGTGGCCAAAGTATTGGAGCCTCAGCTTCAGGATCTGTCCTTCCAGAGAGCACTCAGTGGGGACAGGGTAGTTGCACTCAAGTCCTGCTTGCAGGCTTCTTGAGAAAAGGATGGTGGACTAGATGGACCTAGCAGCAGTGGCATAGCATGGGGGGGCCACAAGGGCAGTTGCCCCAGGCACAAAATTGTTACAGGCACAAAATTTCAACACCCGTTGCTGCCTCAATACAGTGATATCTCGGGCTACATACACTTCAGGTTACAGACGCTTCAGGTTACAGACTCCGCTAACCCAGAAATAGTACCTCGGGTTCAGAACTTTGCTTCAGGGTGAGAACAGAAATTGTGCTACGGCGGTGCAGCAGCAGGAGGAGGCCCCATTAGCTAATGTGGTGTTTCAGGTTAAGAACGGACCTCCGGAACGAATTAAGTACGTAACCAGAGGTACCACTGTATTAATTTCATCAATGGGCAGGGAATTCCAAATGGGAGGATCCACCACACTGAAGGATTGATTCCGTGAGTGTATGGAATGAACGTAGACGACACTTAGAGCTCCAATGCATACATTTTGCACGTATAGTGGTACCTTGGGTTACATACGCTTCAGGTTACATACAGTTCAGGTTACAGATGCCGCTAACCAAGAAATAGTACCTCGGGTTAAGAACTTTGCTGCAGGATGAGAACAGAAATTGTGCTCCGGCGGTGCGGCAGCAGCAGGAGGCCCCATTAGCTAAAGTGGTGCTTCAGGTTAAGAACAGTTTCAGGTTAAGAACGGACCTCTGGAACGAATTAAGTACTTAACCCAAGGTACCACTGTACGCTAGTAGGTTTGCAAGAAGTTTTTTAAGGTGGATTATTTGAAATATTGCAAGAAAGACTATGAAAAGAGTTGTTAGTTAAGGGCAATTAAATGCAATATAGAAATAAAAAATGCAGAATAAGTGATAAAGAACAGAAAATCATCAGAGGTGTTGACGGAAGTCTAAAATAGTGTATAAAATGAGATAATATGTTGTATGACTGTTGGAACTGATATGTTAAAAAATCAATAAAAATGTATATAAAGCAAAAAACAAAATATGGCAACAATGAGAAGATCTCATGGGGCGTGGGACTGGGAAACACCCCTCTCTGTGCCTGAGACCAAAAAGAACCTGCAGGATCAGGCCAGTGTCCGACGGCGCGGCAGCAGCAGGAGGCTCCATTAGCTAAAGTGGTGCTTCAGGTTAAGAACAGTTTCAGGCTAAGAACGGACCTCCGGAACGAATGAAGATCTTAACCAGAGGTACCACTGTACAGCTGGGGCTCCGTTGAAAACTGCTTCTCCATGCAAACCAGGAAGTGACCTCTCCAGACAATGGAATGACTCTTCTTTTCTCCTGGATGATGCAGACGCTGCTAGGCAGTTGAATGTGCATGCTTACTCCATCTGTTTCCAACCCACCCACCTCTCTGCAGGGCCCTGGACACTGGCAACCCATGCTACGCTACTGCCTAGCAGGGCTTTTCTGAAGTTACTGTGCTAAGAGGGAACAGGTTTTTCATTTGCAGGACCAGTTCCAGAAATGGATAGGGCTGGGCTTTTCTACAAGGTCCTGAAGACTTCCTGAAAAAGCACCTGCCATGCTCAATTTGCAGGGCATGACATACAAGTCCCTGCCCTCAGGTGTGGCAGAGGATGCAGACTCATTGAAAGGGTGGTCATTCACTCACGGTCAGCTTGTGAACTCTCCTGGGATCTTCAGATGAAGGGTGGCATGTCAATTTAATAAATTCATAAAATTAAAATGAAACAGAGATAGGATTGGCCACTGTGAGAGCCTGGCATTGGGCTAGATAGGCCTTTGGCATCATCCAGCACATCTCTTCAGATGTCCTTTAGATGTTCTTCTGTCTAGATATAGAATCATAGAATCATAGAGTTGGAAGAGACCACAAGGGCCATCAAGTCCAACCCCCTGCCAAGCAGGAAACACCATCAGAGCACTCCTGACATATGGTTGTCAAGCCTCTGCTTAAAGACCTCCAAAGTAGGAGACTCCACCACACTCCTTGGCAGCAAATTCCACTGTCAAACAGCTCTTATTGTCAGGAAGTTCTTCCTAATGTTTAGGTGGAATCTTCTTTCTTGTAGTTTGGATCCATTGGTTCGTGTCCGCTTCTCTGGAGCAGCAGAAAAACAACCTTTCTCCCTCCTCTATGTGACATCCTTTTATATATTTGAACATGGCTATCATATCACCCCTTAACCTCCTCTTCTCCAGGCTAAACATGCCCAGCTCCCTTAGCCATTCCTCATAAGGCATCGTTTCCAGGCCTTTGACCATTTTGGTTGCCACACGTGCTAACTTATATTGAGAGATGCAAGTTTGGAATTGACGACTAAGATATTACAGCTCACCATACTGGGGAAGACAAGGTGACCTGTAGGCCCTCTCTGTCTGATGACGCCTGATGGGCCTTGGACTGCACATTTCTTCAAGCAGAGGACACGTGGCTCCTTTATCCATTGAAAGTGTCAAAGTAAGATTCTAGCTGGCCTCCCTACACAGAATGGGTGTGGCTGTGATCCTCTCTTTCTGGCATGGAGCACCCAAGAAAGAGGGGAAATGAGAACTTCCTGCCTCTTCCAGTTTAACAGGAAATTTCTCCTCTCTTGGTCAAGAAAATGAAAGCTGCTACTAAAAGGTAAAGGGACCCCTGACCATTAGGTCCATCGCAGCCAACTCTGGGGTTGCGGCGCTCATCTCGCTTTACTGGCCAAGGGACCCGGCGTACAGCTTCCGGGTCCTGTGGGCAGCATAACTAAACTGCTTCTGGCGAACCAGAGCAGTGCACGGAAACGCTGTTTACCCTCCCGCCGGAGTGGTACCTATTTCTCTACTTGCACTTTGACGTGCTTTCGAATTGCTAGGTTGGCAGGAGCAGGGACCAAGCAACGGGAGCTCACCCCGTCGCAGGGATTCGAACCACTGACCTTCTGTTCCGCAAATCCTAGGCTCTGTGGTTTAACCCACAGCACCACCCGTGTCCCTGAAAGCTGTACTACCCTGCCGTATTTATATGTTCTGCATTTAAGCTTTATCTCTGGGCTTCATGGAAGTTTAATATCCACTGACAGACGGATCTGAGGGAACCTCAATGATCAGAGGTGATGTACCTCTGATTTCTGGATACACACAGCTATGAGCTAAGAAGTTGCCTGATACAGTCAGCCTATTCACTCATCTGGCTCAGTGAGGGCAGATCCCTTGCTTAGGAAATTGGCAACTTAACTGTTCTGGATGGGGTTACACTCCCACTGGAGCAACGAGTGCGTAGCTTGGAGATATTCCTGGATACATCTTGGTCAATAGAGGCCCAAGTGTCCTCTGTGGCCCTTTTTCCAACTTCATCTGGTTCAACAACTAGGGCTGTTCCTGGACAGGAATAGCCTGACCACTCTAGTCCATTCATTGGTAATCTTGAGGCTGGATTATTGCAATGTGCTATATGTGGGGCTGCCCTTGGGTCTGGTTCAGAAGCTCCAGCTCCAGCCAGATTGCTGACAGGAGCTTCAGGTCAAGAACACGGACCATTGTTAAAACAGCTGTGCTGGCAGTCCACTTACTATGGAGCCAGGTATCCATTCACAAAATTCATTCATTCGCAACTTGGGTCCAGGGTACCTCAGGGAATGCCTGAACCCTTATGTACCATATTCCAGCTCCATCACTGAGATTATCCGCAGGAGCATCGTTGCTCATTCCCCATGTAGGTGAGGTTCATTTGACAACAACAGGAAACAGAGCCTGTAGTGTCATCTACCCAATCCTGTGGAACTCTCTGCCACTAGAGATTCAGCAGGCACTTTCCCTACCAACTTTTAAAAGTTGCTGAAAACTTTTCTATTCTGCCAGGCCCATGCGGGCAGATACATCCTTTTCTTGTTGCAAACTGCTTTGATAGCTATTTCTTTCCTATGTAAAGGTAAAGGTAAAGGGACCCCTGACCATTAGGTCTAGGCGTGACCGACTCTGGGGTTACAGCGCTCATCTCGCTTTACTGGCCGAGGGAGCCGGCATACAGCTTCCGGGTCATGTGGCCAGCATGACTAAGCCACTTCTGGTGAAACCAGAGCAGTGCACAGAAACGCCATTTACCTTCCCGCCAGAGTGGTACCTATTTATCTACTTGACTTTGACGTGCTTTCGAACTGCTAAGTTGGCAGGAGCAGGGACCGAGCAACGGGAGCTCACCCCATCGTGGGGATTCGAACCGCCGACCTTCTGATCGGCAAGCCCTAGACTCTGTGGTTTAACCCACAGCGCCACATGTAGCAGTATACAAATATTTTTATAAATAAATGCTGGCCGTCACTGGTTCTCCAGGGTTTCAGGCAGGTGCCTCCTCCCTTCATACCTGGGTATAGAACCTGGGACTTTCTGAAGCAGAGAATATGCTTTGCTGCTGAGCTGTGGCTGTTCCCAAGCCATCATGCCTGCTTCTTAGTTTTCCTGCAGTCTTCAGCTGGCCACTGCAGGGAAGAGAATGCAGGGCAAAGTGGATCCTTGATGTAATCCGCCAATGCCTCCGGGCTTCATCAGCAAAAAAAGAGAGGTGAGGGTCCCTGGAGCCCAGAGCCACCTGCCTATCTACTGCTCTAGAAACACATTTCCTCTCCTCTTTGCTCCAGTGCTCGGACGGAGATTCTGGCTAATGGTCTTTCATTACCAGCTTCCTCTTAGCCCAAGGAAGGTCCACAATTAGGCTCCAGCCATGCTTCACGACCCCTGGCCGTCTCGTTGGGGGCTTTGATCCCACCTTTGCTCGTTGACACACATCTAATAGCCAGAAGCCGCACAAACCCAACTCACGGCCTCCTGATTTATTCCCCCGCCCATATCCTAGGACAAATAGGAGGAGGGTAAATTGTTCATTAAGGCAACTATCTGTTTGACCTGACCTCCCATCTAGGCAGGGGGGAAGCTGGGGCAGGTGGTGGATAGCAGGATGAGAAAACGAGGGACTTATTTGAACCTGATATTTCATTCCATTGCAGCAGCCCAGCTACATTATGGGGTTAATGGGAATTTCCTGGAGAATGTGCATAAACCCCAGCAATTATGCACACTCAGATAAAGCCTGGATAATACCCACAAACTGACACTGCCTGCAGGGCAGTCTGCACATTGCCCGCTCAGTCTGGATAATCCTGACCTTCCAAGTTCTTTTCCAAGAATAGTCCCGGATTTACAGAAGCCATCCTGGTTTCTGATTTGATCCCAGAATGTCCCACTTTCCCATAGGACACCCCCATTTCATCAAAGAAATGTCGGAGAATATGGAGATATGAGACCCCCCGAGCCAAGGAGATAAGTAACTACAGTGGACGCTCGGGTTGTGAACGTGATCCATGCGGGATGCACGTTCGCAACCCGCAGCATTCGTAACCTGCAGCAGTGCATCTGTGCACACACAGGTTGCGATTCAGCTCTTCTGCACATGCGTGACCGCCGAAACCCGGAAGTAACCCTTTCCGGTACTTCTGGGTTTCAGCAGGTCTGTAACCCGAAAAAACACAACCTGAAGCGTCTGTAACCCAAGGTATGACTGTACACAACTTTTAGAAGACATCTGAAGGCAGCCCTTCAATATAGGGAAGGGTTTTTTTAAGGTTTTATGTATTATTATGTTTTTATATCTGTTGGAAACATATATATGTTTGGAATGGAATGTATGGAAACATATGACTGGGCAATTATTATTATTATTGAACAGTACATCCCTGTTTCCATCGGAGAAATGTTGGAGGATATGCGGGTGAGCATAAGAACATCAGAGGAAACTTCTGGATCAGGCCCATGGCCTATCTATGCCAGCAGCCTGTTCTCACAGTGGCCGACTAGCTGCCTGTAGAAAACCAACAAGCAGGGTTTGACCACAAGGCCTCCTTCCCCCCTCTGCAGTTTTCAGCAACTGGTATTCAGAAGCATTTGCTTCCTCCAACTGCAGAGACAGAACTAGTGGCCATCAACAGCCCTCTCATCTATGAGATGCTTAGGCGAGTGGGAAGCAACTTTGCGGGCTAAACTCAGACTTCATCCTGGACCTCATTTGGCCAGAGCTTCCCATGCCAACTTTAGAAGTTCTGCTGGCCTGCTCTAACCGCTATGCCATTCCCAGCCGCAGCTCAAGACACCAGCTGGTGTTATATACACACCACCAGCACCTGCATTGTTCTAGAAAGGGATGCTTGATGAGAGACAACTGGTACATATGTGGGTACCAGCAAAGATCTAGGGTTTCCATAAGATGCTTACTATTTAAAAAAATATGCCAGCATCCTGAAAACTGTTCTCCTAGCAAACATCAGGTTCAGGGTCATGTTGATCCCTGCCTTGTGATACACGACACCTGTTTCCCCTGTCTATGCACAGCACATCCTATTAAAAGGTCATGATGTTCATTGGGTAAGCATGGGAGCTGCAAGTCATAGACTCGTGGAGTTGTAAGTGGGACCACAAGGTCCCCTGCAATGCAGGAATCTTTTGCCCAATGTGGGGCTCAAATCCATGTCCTTGAGATTAAGAATCTCATGCTCTAGCGCATGGGTAGGAAAACTAAGGCCAGATCCGGCCCAATCGCCTTCTAAATCCGGCCCATGGACAGTCCAGGAATCAGCGTGTTTTTACATGAGTAGAATGTGTCCTTTTATTTAAAATGCATCTCTGGGTTATTTGTGGGGCCTGCCTGCTGTTTTTACATGAGTAGAATGTGTGCTTTTATTTAAAACGCATTATTTGTGGGAATTCGTTTGTTTTTTTTCCAAAATGTAGTCCGGCCCCCCACAAGGTCTGAGGGACAGTGGACTGGCCCCCGGCTGAAAAAGTTTGCTGACCCTTGCTGAGCGAGTGAGCTGCCACAGTCAAGCCATCCCTTGCCTTGTTCACCTCGCCTTCCCCATCTGGTACCCTCCAGGGCCGGTCCTATCATTAGGCAAGGCCTCTTATGGGTAAAGGAGGTCTCAGGAGAGAAGGGTAACAATGAAAGACATAATACAATGGTTACCAGCGCAGTGCCCTTCAGCTGTTGATGGACTCATCAGCCCCAGTTAGCATGGTCAATGCGGTGTGGGTAACAGGACACAAATCTAATAGGGAAAATGCTGATTTTGTGAGCAGATATGGTCCCTCGTGATCTCATGGGGGCCAGCAAACACTTGTGGGACTGTATCACTTTGTTGTCTCCCTGCAAAGTTGCGACTCCCCAGAAGCCTCCAAAGGCCTGTGCTGGCTGACACCATTGTTGGTCCATGTTTGCGCAGGCTATTAGATGCCTCTGTTCAGCTTCACCATCTTAATTCCGGGAGATTGAGAAATCTTGCTTGGAATCTTGCAGACAGAAACCTGAATGCTTGCCTAATGGGAAAATCTTGCAAAAATTCCATGTCTAGTATGACTGCACACCAACCTTAGCAGGATGGGGGGGGGGGATATTGTAATGTTGGAGCATTGCTAAATGTGCATCAAAACACAGCATTATGCACACATCAAAGCATTTTTTATTTTTTTATCATCTGAATCTCAGAACCGCTTTCAATAATCTTTGAGAATTCTTGGAGAACAAGTGAGGTCCCTGCAGACTGGAGGCAGGAAGATGTTTGCCCCATCTTCAAACAGAAGGGAAAAAGAAGACCCAGCTAGCATGTGAATGGACCTAATTTGCTCTTTCTGAAACAATATGCAAACAAGCACAATTTGCAGGTCTCTAATTTTGCAATTTGCATGTCTCTACTTTTTTCAGTGCATTTCTTCTGCATCTTAAGAAGCCAATTTATTTGTACCAAAAAAATGTTTACCGTATATTGGGATAGGTTATGCATAAAAATGCACGCATCAGTAAAAAAAACACCTTACAAAACTGCATTATATTACAGAAAATGGTTTTGCAAATATATTACCTGAGGCACAGCTGCAAACAAAAATGTGTATATTATAAGAAATTTGCACCGAAACGCAGGTGAATATTCACAACAGCTTTATTTATTTTTAAGAAATAAATCGGAAACTGATGTGGAAGTGTGGAGAATTGAATTTAATAATTGGAGAAATGAGAAACTGAGGAAAACTGAAATGAGCAGTTTCACACAACCTTTGAGTGCGGGTCTTTTCAGAGTCCCTTACTGCTAGTGCGCGGTGCAACACAATCAGTGCCAACGCATAAGTTCGGGTCCAATATGTTTCTGACAAAGCACCAAATTCTTTAGAAGTCCAATTCAGGGAGCTATAAGTAAAGCAATCGTGTACATATATGTCTCATTTGAATAGCACATTCCAGAGGGACCGAAGAAGGGGGAGGGGCCCCCTCTCTTTAGGGCTGTCAAAGTCCTATTTCAGCTGCAAGTCATTTGATGCTTATGAAGAGGCGATTATCTGTGTGAGAAGCTACAGCGGTCAAACCCGGGTGAAGTGCTGAGTCAGCTAAATGTCACCTGCTTGGCTGCGTTTGACAGATGCATCGATGGCTGTTTTGGAAATCCAAACTCTTTACAGGGGATTAGCTGGGACACTGCAGCAGAGGGTGGGGGGCGGGAGTGGGAAGAGACGGTTGCCGGGGGCACAGCCATTGGGCGCTAACAAGGATCCGGTGCAAAGAGAAAGGAGGATAAGATCCTAAGCAAAGACTGCATCAGAACCAAAAACATCTGTATAAGAAAGGACTATCTAATGGAGCTCTTCGCTGGAGACATAATATGGACAATGCTTCTTTGAAACACATGCTTTTTATTTTGTCCCAAACTTGCTGGTTTTGGGAGAAAACACTTAAAACGATATGCTACAGGGAAAATGTATGATTTTCAGAGGTGAATATTCTTTTGAACTATGTACCCATTGTTTGAAAACTGACAACGGGGCAGCGAAAATGGATTCTACATGCCCTAATTTTGGCCAAGAGATTAATACTGATGATGATGATGATGATGATAATTTATTTATACCCCGCCCATCTGGCTGGGTTTCCCCAGCCACTCTGGGCAGCTTCCAACAGAACACTAAAATACAATAACCGATGAAATGGAATAATAGCAATACGGTTCCCCTTAATCAATGGCTTGGCAACATGACAATATTGGCAACATATGAACAGACTGCTTATTGACACATACTTTATGAGGATAAATGCAATGATATTTGGGGTGAGCTTGCACAGAATATATTAGGTTATTGATAACTATATGTGTATTAGAATAATAAGACTATACACATCTGTATACTAATGTATGGAAATATAACAGAGAACGGGACTAGATAGGCGCTTGGCCTGATCCAGCAGTCTCGTCTTATGGAATCATAGAATTGTAAAATTGGAAAGGACCCCAAGGGACATCTAGTTCAACCTCCTACATCATCAATCATCATCATTAATTTTACACCGCCCTATACCTGCAGGTCTCAGTATGGTTCACAGGAGTCCAGAACCTCCCGAGGGAGTCTATTCCACTGTCAAACCGCTCTTACTGTCAGAAAGTTCTTGCTGATGTTGGAATGTCCTTTTCTTGCAACTTGAAGCCTTTGGTTTGGGTCTTGGAGCAGCAGAAAACAAGCTTGTTCCTTCTCCCATGGGACACCCCTTAAGATATTGGATGGTCAAGTGAAGAGATGCAGCAATGGTTCTTATGCTCTTAATAAGTATGATGGAATCCTCATAAGCCCCATCAGAATGTCACGGAGACTCATATTTCTAAGGTTGGAATTGTGCATTTCCAGGAGCTGGTAGCACTCACCTCAAATACGAGGCAAGCATTACACACACACACAAAATTCTCCAGTTTGGGCATTAATCTGAGCCAGAGAAGAAATCCCTTCTTTTCTCCTCCCAATGAGCCTGCCCTGAAGATCAGGAATGGAGGTTGAGGAGGAGAAGAGAGGGGGCATTTGGGTCTCAAGGCAGCACACTTGCTCCAGCTCGGAAATAATTTTGAGTTACTTTCTGATTATATTTTTTAAAGCATCTTCCCAGGTACATTTTCAATGGTACAAAAGAGGGATTATTATTTTTAAAAGGTCAAAATGATTTGAAAAACTGTAAAGCTCTGTATAGGAACATAAACGAAGCAGCTCTCTCCTCCCACCCACCCTTTCAAACATTTCTAAAAAGGTAAAGGGACCCCTGACCATTAGGTCCAGTTGTGGCTGACTCTGGGGTTGTGGCGCTCATCTTGCTTTATTGGTCGAAGGAGCCGGCGTACAGCTTCCAGGTCATGTGGCCAGCATGACTAAGCCGCTTCTGGCAAACCAGAGCAGCGCACGGAAATGCCATTTACCTTCCTGCCGGAGCAGTACCTATTTATCTACTTGCACTTGACGTGTTTTCGAACTGCTAGGTTGGCAGGAGCTGGGACCGAGCAATGGGAATCATAAAATCATAGAGTTGGAATAGACCACAAGGGCCATCGAGTCCAACCCCCTGCCAAGCAGGAAACACCATCAGAGCACTCCTGGCATATGGTTGTCAAGCCTCTGCTTAAAGACCTCCAAAGAAGGAGACTCCACCACACTCCTTGGCAGCAAATTCCACTGTCGAACATTTCTTACTGTCAGGAAGTTCTTCCTAATGTTTAGGTGGAATCTTCTTTCTTGTAGTTTGAAGGGAGCTCACCCCGTTGCGGGGATTCGAACCGCTGACCTTCCGATCAGCAAGTCCTAGGCTCTGTGGTTTAACCCACAGCGCCACCTATCCCCCACAATTCCAAAAGAATGTCAAAATACCACTAACCATAAAATTTGCCATCTGAGAATAAGACTGCAGCCTTAATTCTTCTCTGTCTTAGATTGCAATATGACATGGAGAAGAACTTTTGGACCCAAAATGCTTCACCTTGCCGTGAGTTTTCCTGCTCTTTGAGATTTGAATTTCCAATCAGAGAAATACAAATATTGGTGCCATCACTAGGAACACAGGAAGATGCCTCACACCAAGCCAGACTTATTGCTCCATCTAGCTCAATATTGCCTACACTGGCTGGCAACAACTCTCCTGGGTTTCAGACAAGGCCTAATCCCAAGTACTACGGGGAGATGCCATGGATTGAACTAGGAACCTTCTGAGCTACAACCTTTCCTGTTGAGTTTTGAGACACTGTTATGCACCAGTATCTGAGTCAGTAGAGCATGAGACCCTTAAACTCAAGGTTGTGGGTTCATGCCCCATGTTGGGTGAAAGATTCCAGCTTTGCAAAGGGTTGGACTAGATGATCCTCATGGTCTCTTGTGTTATGTACTGAAGTTCTCACCCTGGTCTCACCCTGGCCCAGCAGGGGGATACTGTAGATAGTTCAGCTCCACATATGTGAATAAGGGATCGAAAGTGACGTTCAGTGATTGGATAGTTACAGAAAGTTGTTACAGTTACATTGTACAGGAGCTCTATATAAGCAGGCTGGCTGAACCCTTCAGTTCAGTTCTGGCCTGTGAATAAACAAGAGCTGTTTGAAGAATCGCTGTGTAGTCTGATATGTCTACCCACTATTTAACATCTTGCAACTCTACAATTTTATGATTCTATGAAATATAACATCTTATAAACCAATAAGAGGTCTTTTGTTTTAGCAAGCAGTACATGACTAAAGAAACCATCAGCTGCCAAGGTCAAGGTGAGCTTGCCAGAGGTATCTAGCTGGCTGACACTGAAAGCTAGATGGACCTTTGGCCTGATTCAGCAAAACATATCTGAGCAGTTCTTAGTAAACCAAACCCAAGTACCTTTTGTGAGTCAGCCAGCTGTGTCCCATCGCAAACTGGAATGAAGCAGATTTGGAGAAAGAACCATTCACTCAACAGTTGTTTCCTCAGATGTAAATAAGGAAGACAATGAAAATAATTGGTGTGATTTGTACACAGGGAATGAAAAGGGAACTTAATCCAGATTCACATTAAATCCATCAACATGATCTAATTACACAATTTGATTAGCATAGGTGTTCCCCCATCTTACAGCAGAATGCCTGGATTTGTCAAAAACGGGCCAGACTCTGCACTCATTTCAATTACTTTACACCTAAAGTCAATTCCTGGATATCCAAGGATTTGCACTGGTTTGTCAGTGTGTTTAGACAACAGCAGGATTTGGCTCTCGACTTCAACAGCTGTCTGTTAGCAGTCTAGCTCATAGTTGGAAACGGAACTCTACCAGCGAATAATCTTATTTTTATAATCAGATAAGTAAATAGAAGCTGTGTAACACTGTTGGCAGGTGACCAAAGGAAACCAAAGGTTAAGTAGTAGGAACGAAGCTTCTTCCAGAGGAGGTACGGCCGGCTCTTTTTGCAGAATTGAGAGTGGGTTGACAAAGGACCGAGAAAAGGCTCAACAGACTATCATTTTCTTCCCTCAGAACTTTTTTGTGTTGAGCTTAGAACCTGTGGCTTGGGTTGCCCACCTTTTGGGGCCAGGGGTTGATGTGATGAGGTGGAATAGCACAAAATGGCTGCCTAATCCAAAATAGCAGAAAAAGAGATAGGATCACAGAATGGTACATATATACCCACATAATCTGCTTCCAAACAAACATGCACATCTGCGTAAGGTCAGAGTTTTAGTGCATGCTTAATGCGCCCATTTAAATGCTTACTGCGCTGTCTTGCTGAAATCAATGGGACTTTATTTTGGCTGAATCCTGCATAGAATTTGTCACTTCTCCCTTTTCAAAAAATTTATTAAGCCAAATGAATTACTCACCCTTGCATTCATGCTCAAAAACGTCTTGGGTTAAGGAGTAAGCACTCCTTAATTAATCACCTAAGGGAAGCAAGTGGTTATTTTCTGTTTTAATACTGAGAATAAGCTCACCTTTTTAATCATTAAATCAAAAATAGAACAGCTTTTAAAAGGTACACATGTCCAGGTGGGGGGGAAATGGAAAAGGAAATCACAGTTCATAATTTTTGCCCAATGAGAATTCTTTGCTTCTCGCAACCTGTCAGGTTTCCATTTGGCTATTCAGAAATGGACATCCCTTTTCCCACTTGGAAAAGTATAAATCTGCAGCACTTGCAGGCTTGAGGATGGGAAGCCTGTGGCCAATGGTGAGAGGGGATGGGAGTTGTAGTCCGGCAATGCATCAAATTGTAGAGTTGGAAGGGACCATGAGGAGCCAGTGTGGTGTAGTGGTTAAGAGCAGTAGTCTCGTAATCTGGTGAACCAGGTTCGCGTCTCCGCTCCTCCACATGCAGCTGCTGGGTGACCTTGGGCTAGTCACACTTCTCTGAAGTCTCTCAGCCCCACTCACCTCACAGAGTGTTTGTTGTGGGGGAGGAAGGGAAAGGAGAATGTTAGCCGCTTTGAGACTCCTTCGGGTAGTGATAAAGCGGGATATCAAATCCAAATTCTTCTTCTTCATCATCATCTAGTTCAACCCTCTGCAGTGCAGGAATCTTTTTTCCAATGCGGGGCTTGAACACAAGACCCTGAGATTAAGAGTCTCATGTTCTACTGACTGAGCCACCTCAGATCAGCAGCAACTGGGAGGCCACTGGTTCCCCATCCCTGCTATAGATGGAAGCTGAGAACACCTCTGCTTCCTATATTTAGTGCGCCTGCTCTGCTGCTTGTTACAGGTTGCTCGCCTGCAGAGGAATGCACTGCCCTGGAACATGGAAGCTCCATTTAGCAAACATGTCTGAGCGCTATGAATAGACTCAATGAATTTATTGCATGCTTTTAAAAAATAATAATAATACTTTAAAAAAAAAAAACATGCACACCCAGCTTCCCTGACTCTCAAAGCTGAAGCATGCCAGGAGCAGCTCTTATGCAACGGCGTAGATTGAAGATGTGTTTGCACGTTGAGCCCACAGCAGGCCCCAGTTACTGCCGTGCTGGCAGAGGCTTTTGCCGAGCTCCTGTTTCAGTCAATTTGTTAACAGGGTTGATGCTAAGCATGTGTGCTTATTTTTGGCACCAAACATTGGAAAAACGAGCTCTCCCCAAACCCGGTCACACTTTCCAGCCATTAGGCACCATGAACAGGTTTGTGCATTCTACACCTTAAGTGAATAATCACTTTGGGCAGCTACCCATCTCGCTTGCCAGCGTAGGCCAGAGTGCTGAAAAAAATCACGGAACTGGTGTCTGTCGCAAGTCGACGTACGGATGACAATCAAGGGTAAGTAAGGCAATGTGTGCAGCAAGATTGCTAGAACTGTCCCAGCCCCAGTTTCCATGCCTCCATGGTGTGTGTGTGTGTGTGTGTGTAGAAAAGCCCATCGGCAAGGAGAGGTTCCCCTTCATGGATCACTGCCTTGGGGCTTGAATAACTCAGAGAAGCTATGAACTATGCTAAGCAGGGCACCTCTTGAGAGTCCCATGGACTGCAAGAAGATCAAACTGATCCATTCTGAAGGAAATCAGCCCTGAGTGCTCACTGGAAGGACAGATCGTGAAGCTGAGGCTCCAATACTTTGGCCACCTCATGAGAAGAGAAGACTCCCTGGAAAAGACCCTGATGTTGGGGAAGACTGAAGGCACAAGGAGAAGGGGACGGTAGAGGACGAGATGGTTGGATAGTGTTCTCCAAGCTACCAGCATGAGTTTGACCAAAATGTGGGAGGCAGTGGAAGACAGGAGTGCCTGGCGTGCTCTGGTCCACGGGATCACGAAGAGTTGGACACGACTAAACGACTAAACAACAACAACAACAACAAGGAGAGGTTATGGGACAGGGCTTGCCCCTGTGATCCTGCACTCTGCTTCTACAAAACCAACAATCCCTGGACAGCTCATTTGGTTAGAGCATGGTGCCGATGATACCAAGGTCACAGGTTTGATCCCCATATGGGACAGTGGCATATTCCTGCATTGCAGGCAGGTGGACTAGACAGTGATCAGGGTCTCTTCCAACTCTACGGTTTTATGCTTCTATGATCAGTAAGGCCCATGTCACTGTGTACGAGTACAGCCTGGCCACAGAACTGGCAAGAACCATCTTTAGGAGGAACCTAACGCGGATTATTCAAGTGAAAAACAACTCCAGTATCCATTTAGAATTACAAAACAAACAAACAAACAAACAAAAAAAGGTTAAAGATCCCTTTTAATAGAAAACCAGAGGCATATCTTCTGGGAATTACAGATTTGGATATCCCGCAAAACATGAAGGGTATCTTTTAAATATGTCATGGTTGAAGCAAGAGTCCTCATCGCGGCAAAATGGAACAGACTCAAAAGCTGACAGAGTATGCAGAGTTAGATGGTCTATCAGAAAAAATAAAGAATAAAGCAAAACAGGAATTTGTTTAAAAATGGAAGGTCTTTAAAGTATATTTGAAATATAATTATAGTAGTCTAAATTCTATTGCAGCATTTGAAGAATTTCAGTAATAGTTTCAAGTTAGATATGAGGCCTAAAATATATCTAGAATTAGTTAAATTATGATAAAAGTGTGTATGGGCAACAAGTAATACATAAATGAAATAAGGAATAGACGAGAGGTCGGGTCTATAGTTCTAAGACAAATTTTTGCTTTATTATTTTGTTAAGAAAATTTTGTGTTTATTGTTATTTTTGTTTGTATTTTTGCTTTCTTTCCTTTTCACAGTTGTATCAATAATAATAATAATAATAATAATAATAATAATAATAATAATAATATATTTTAAAAAAAACTCCAGTTAAGGTACAAGGAGGGTTCTGCACATATAGGGAAAAACTTGGATTGAGTAAGTGTTCTCAAGGACTGTGGTTTGGTGAAGAAAGGGTGGGGTGCTGGGATAACAGAAGGTGGTTGACGAGAGAACAGCGAAGATGACATATATTTCCTACACAGGTAGGGCGTGTGTTAATGGGTCTACTCTCATAGACTCTTTCGGACTGTGTCTGGCAATGCATTACTGAAGGAAGGCTGACTATTTGGGAATCGTATTGAATGAGCAAAATAATTTTCTTGCACACCTCCATGTGCAAGGGGAAGTGCGTGGAAATGGTCTCAGTGTTTCGATTTCTGGGAATGGGGTTGAGAGATGACCTAACCTGATGACGAGAGCACAGCAGTGGTTATATTTTCTGAGAATCCTCTGGAAAAACAATCTCTCAAAGGACCTGTTGATGGCATTTTACCATTGCACTGTGGAGAGTGTATTAACTTATGGTCTGTGTGTCTGGTTTGGGAGCTGCATGGTCAGGGAAAAAACAATGCTGTCCAGAATTGTAAAGACTGCGGAGAGAATAATTGGGTGCATTCTTCCCACCTTGGATCAAATCTATGCTTCCAGGTGTCATAAGAAAGCTGCAGAGATAGCGCAGGATAGTGTGCACCCCGGAAATGATCTCTTTCAGCTTCTGCCTTCTGGAAGAAGGTACAGGGTTATAAAGACTAGGACTAGCCGCCTGAGAAACAGTTTCTACCCAAATGTGATTTTGGTTTTAAATGCAGTGTAAGGAGTCTCTATGGGAGTATACTGTATTTAATAATGGGGTATCAGAGTTTTTAGGGGGCTAACCAGGTTGGGATAGCAGGGATAGCAGGCTTGCTGGGTTTTGAATGTTTTATGTAGATTTTTCAATTTCGTTGTTCTGTATGGGGCAATGAAAATAAAGATTATCATATCGTATCATGTGTTGATCCGCTCTTGAGCAGGAGCAGCTGGTAGGGAGGGGTGGCACCACAGAACTGACCTCCCAGCAATGGCATCTCTGATAAATGCCAGTCAAGAGAGAGGACGAGGCAGGGCATTTGCTGCAATGACAAGGTGTGCAGAAACCCTAACAGAATCAATCTGGGGTTCTTTGCAGGGTAAAAAAAGGGGGGGTAAAGGACTCCTGGACGATTACGTCCAGTCAGAGGCGACTATGGGGTTGCGGCGCTCATCTCGCTTTAAGGCCAAGGGAGCCAGCTTTTGTCCACAGACAGCTTTCCGGGTCATGTGGTCAGCATGACTAAACCTCTTCAAAACACTGTAACAGAAACCACAGCACACAGTTTACCTTCCCGCCACAGCAGTACCTATTTATCTACTTGCACTAGCATGCTTTCAAACTGCTAGGTTGGCAGGAGCAGGGACCGAGCAACGGGAGCTCACCCCGTCATGGGGATTCGAACCGCTGACCTTCTGATCGACAAGCCCAAGAGGCTCAGTGGTTTAGAGCACAGAGTCACCTGTGTCCCTGGTACCTAAACCACTCAATCTTGCCACCTCTTACCTCACGTCCTCCACGTTCAAGGCCGTGACAACGACACCGCTGTTCTGATTTACCAGGGGTGACTAGTAAAAAATAGAAACTGTCCCTAGGAAACAGGGATAGCTGGAGTTCAAAGATGGATGAGCTCTCCCAAATCCACCTTAGATTGACTGGGAGGGTGGGATGGGAACAACCCCATTTTGTGAGGCAGGGGGGAAAGTTGGGGTCTTAGGGAAATCTCTGAAATCACAGTCCAGCATTCTGTTTTCACAGTGGCCAACCAGATGCCTGTGGTAGTGGCAGGCAATACAGGACCTTTCAGATGTTTTGCAACACATCAGCCCCAAACCGGCATGGCCAGTGGCCAGGGATGATGGGAACTGTAGTCAAGCGAGATCTTCAAGGTGCCATGTTGACTATCCTTTGGCCCGTGGGAAGACCACATGCAGGAGATGAGTGCAACCGGGCTCTCCTAACCCCCAATATTCTGCACTAAGCCTGATTTTGGAGAAGTTCATCACCATCTTTGGTTGGAGCCTACAAAAACGCACATCTCCAGAGGGGGTTGTCCCACAACCTGCAGACTTGAAGACTGTGCTTCAAGCTGCTTTGCCAATAAAATCGACATAGATAGTAACACCACAGAACAGTGTTTTATTCCTAGTCATTTATCAAGCTGATCAATCACCCAAGGCGATCTACTATAAAATACATCAGGAGATTTATAAGGGGAATATAACGATGCAAGGAATGATAATGTGCCACCCACACTGCGCAAATTGCTGTGATATTTTCACCTCAAACACGCACCCAGTTAACTCCGAGTCTGAAGCCAAATGCCAAGGCTATTTGCATATTTATTCACAGCCCATTAAATTCACTTAAAAGGGAAGATTATTTCTCTCCCCCCCCCAACCACCTCTCTCAATGACAAAAGCAAAGAAACAGCTGGTTTTAGGCAAACACACCAGCCTGCCATCTAATATGCCATCGAAATGGCCCTTGTTACACAGATAAACCTTTTATCTCTCTCTCCCAGATTCTAATCAGGGGGTTCAGTTTGCATCTATCCTTTTTGTTTCAGGAGCAACCAATCCAACTGGGAGTCTCTCTGCCCTGGGAAAGAAACTCATTTTGACCCGTTCCAGTCTCTTTCGATTTTTTTTTTTGAAAAAATCTTTGCACATTTACATATTGGCTTTTTGTCTTGTTTTGTTATCAACGTCTGCAAAGGTGTATTTCAAGCAAAGGGATCGCTTTGAAGACAAAGAGAGTGAGATCTTATTTGTGTGAGAAAGATCTTGTCAAAAAGCAAAATGGCATCTGGAATTCTGATGATGGATTAAAATAGCCATAAAGCTAAACAGCATAAAATGCATGCTAATTGTACAGTACTTCTTCTTCTTTTTCTTTGGCGATCACTCGTAGCCGAGTAAGATTGTCTTCCATAAACATGGTTTTAACAATGAGTCCGTAAGTGACTGTGGAGGCCAATTCTGGATCCACACATGGATGGAAATGGAAAGCATAATGCTGGTCAACAAAAGAGGTTTAAAGACTGTCTCAAGGCAAATCTTAAAAAAATGTAGTATAAACACCAACAACTAGGAATCACTGGCGTGCGAGCGCTCCAATTGGAGAACAGCCTTTACCAAAGGTGTCACGGGCTTTGAAGACACTCGAACTCAGGACACAAGGGAGAAACATGCTAAGAGGAAGGCACGCTTGGCAAATCCACACCGTGATCAACTCCTGCCCTTCCTACTGTGGAAGGACATGTGGATCCAGAATTGGCCTCCACAGTCACTTATGGACTCATTGTTAAAACCATGTTTATGGAAGACAATCTTACTCGGCTACGAGTGATTGCCAAAGAGGAAGATTCAAAAGTAATCGCCACTGAGTGTGATGGGGCTTGCTTCCCAAGTTGGTGGGAAACCAAAAATTACTTTCTGAAAATGCTGGAGGTATGTATGCCGTTTAAATATTTCATCCACATGGCCTGCAAATGGGAGGTTCACAGCTGGCAACTCCACTTGGACACAATTCCTTGGCACACACCACTGTTGCATATTTTGGACAAAGGCATCATCTCTTCACACTCGGCATGTTTCACCTGTTTCCAAGGGGACTCAACTCACGTAAATTGTGACTAGGCCATGAGTACGTTTGCAAGTGCGTGTTTAAAAAAAAGGAGTTTCCATTGTCTAATTCTATGCGCCAACAATACCAAAGAGTTCATTCGCTTCACTTGAATGGATCTTGGTTTAGTTTATTTTTATCCTTGTTGACTTCATTTTTATACTGTGTTCCCTCCTGTAGGAACCTGGGGCAGGCAGCAGCATAATTGTAAAATCTATACAATTTATTAAAAAACATGTTTTAAGATACATGCTTGAAAACTAAAGGGATATAAATAGAAAAATAGCCGGAAATTGAGCTAGATGAATAAATAGCAATAAATGGGAGGGTGTGTGGAAATAAATAAACAGAGAAAAAAATAGCTGGAAATTGAGCTCGATTCCCCTACTGTACTGTCATGTAGGGGTTTTTTTTTTGGGGGGGGGGGTTAAGCACATAATGCCTGTTCTAATAACTGTAGTGGATGTCAGGATACAAATGGATCCTTGCTTTTTAGGAAAGGGGGATCAAAAACTCAATTTCCAACAGAGTTTCAGAGGAACAAATACCTGCACTTCAATTCCATCCAGACTTCTCTGCAAGAATTCAAAGCACACTGCTGGATCCGGCGAACATTTGGCCAAATATCTGAGCCTGGATGCAAAACAGCAACAAAACAAAGGTTCTTTGATTTTGGAAATTATTGCAGCTTCCCAGCTCGCAGAGGATGCTAAGGCGATTAAAAAGCCACTGTTTTTAGTTGCAATTTAAAGACTATTGGGCAGCCAGAAAATTACTGTTTGTTATTTTATTTTTCAAATAAAAAATTCTAAATCGTATCAAAGATGGATGTGATGTGACTGTATCAGTTGCTGCCATGCTAAAAAAATATTGGACAAGGATCCGAAAAGCTGCCAAAAACTCTTAATGCCAAGTGTGTGAAGTCAGACAAAAGTATATATTAAAAATCTTTTTAAAGGGAGGGGAAGCTGAATTAATGGGCTGCCCACTTCTCAGCTTTTATTTTATTTATAAATGCATTATTCTTAGAACGATAACTCTGTCTTAGCCCATTAACGGAAACTTTCTTCTAATTGGGGGCAACACACAGAGCGCAGCAATAAACAGTATTAGTTTGATGTCAAAATCTTGAAGCAAAATGTTTATTAACACGTCTTGAGGGCTTTTTTTTTAACAGACTATCTTTCTGAGTTTTGCTGAGAAATAAATAGATTTGGCAATGATCATAATAATTAGTGTCGTTGTTGTTGTTGTTCTTACCCACCGTTCACCAGAAGATCTCAGTAATGAGGGCAGAGAATGAGGACATATAGTAGAAATATTTAAAATAACTTTGGTGTCAGTTAACAAATAGACCAGAGGAAAAGCAGTAAGGAAAGAGGGGGGAAATACCAGAGACAGCTTATCTGTACTGCAGTCTTGATACTTTGATACAGTGTGCGGTGGAAGCAACAGTGGTGTCAGAAGTGGGATCAGGAGGTGGAGCCACAAAGGGGTTTTGTTGTTGGCCCAGAGGCAGACCCAATCAATTTTGATAGGACTGGATTAGGGCGGAGCTTAGCGATTATTGGCTGGCCCAGGGGCAGAGCAGAATGTGTCAATGTGCTCAAGATGTACAGCTAAAATAAGGAAGCTGGGGAGCGGGGAACCCAATGGGCATTCTTTTTTGGCAAGTAGGGCAAAAATAATAATAATAATAATAATAATAATAATAATAATAATAATAATGCCAATAACAAATCACTGAGCTGCTTTTGATTGTTTGCTTGCTTGCTGGCAACCCTACTCAGATTTCCATTCTGTCCAAAAAGCAGGCCGACCATATCTATAGAAAATAAATCAATAGAGCACCTGCGTTTTCTGAGTAGTTCAACAGCAGAGCAAGTGGAGGGTCCCATGCTAGGGCTGCCATGTGTCCTCTTTTTCCAGGACATGTCCTCCTTTTCACAAGTAGAGCCGTCATAGCCATCCATCGATAAAAGTGGAAGTCGGCAATTGTGCCCTCTTCTTTGCTCTTCAAAATATGGCAACAGTGAGAAGTTCTCATGGGGCGTGGGACTGGGAAATACCCCTCTCTGTGCCTGAGACTGAGAAGAATTCTGGTGCTGGAGGAGACTCTGGAGAGTCTCGTGGACTGCAAGAAGATCAAACCTCTCCATTCTGAAGGAAATCCGCCCTGAGTGCTCACTGGAAGGACAGATCCTGAAGCTGAGGCTCCAAGACTTTGGCCACCTCATGAGAAGAGAAGACTCCCTGGAAAAGGCCCTGATGCTGGGAAAGATGGAGGGCACAAGGAGAAGGGGACGGCAGAGGACAAGATGGTTGGACAGTGTTCTTGAAGCTACCAGCATGAGTTTGACCAAACTGCGGGAGGCAGTGGAAGACAGGAGTGCCTGGCGTGCTCTGGTCCATGGGGTCACGAAGAGGCGGACACGACTAAACGACTAAACAACAACAACAACAGGTTAACATACTCACAAAATGAACTGCACCTGGGCTTCAATATCCTCACAAAGGATCCTGCACTGAGGTTTCTGTGGCAAGCAAATCCATTTAAACGTTATCAACTAATTAATTAATTTAAAGCTGTGTGATTAATCAACCAAATTTGACAACCTCAGTAGGAAAGCAAAAAATTGTGCTCTGAAGTATTCATGACGTGTGCATGTGTGCCCACACCCCACCTTTCTAAATCTGGTGAGGCATGACACTAGACCTCATGGAAAGGTTTGATCCAGTCGGAATTGCTTGCCGCTGTACTGTACAAAAAACCTGAAGCACAAAAGAAGTCATTTTTACTCCAAGAAATGTCAGAGTGTTATGCTTTCAAACCGGTTGGAAGAACTGGTGAATACAATCAGCCACCCAGGAGTCTATCATGTATATCCATCGATAATGTCTACGAAAACTCTTTCAATCTCTTTGGAGTAAGAACTTTCATCCACTGCACAGAACACAAAAGCCTAATATAGGGTTAGATGTTTTGCTTCAAAGGAATTTGCTTATGCCACATTCAACCTTCCCCCCTTTCTCTTTCTCTTTCCCTCTGTCTCTGTCTCTCTTTCATTATTCAGAAATTGGAGCCAGGCTCTCTCTTTCTTTTTTTGCAAGGGGAAAAAATATTTCAGGTGTCTGCATTTTTAAAGGCTTTGTTTATGTTACGGCTTTAGGTCAACTTAACAGGTATGTTTTAATGAAAACATTACCTCTCTGCGACCTTCAGGATTTGAAGGTTGAAAATGCAGTCACCGGCCAAAGGAATCCTAATCGTCAGGGATGGAACTGTCAGCACGTAAGACCTTGTTTTTCACCTTAAAGCAAGCATCCCTCTGAAGCGGTTTTTAAAACACACACATGCAGACACAGAGAAAGAGACAGATTTCACGCTGAATAGCCTCGAACAGATTGGGACGTATCAACAAAAGCTGCAGTTGAAATACAGGGGTTAAGAAAAGGTTGCAATTGTAAAAGACCGTATTTAAGGAGTATTTTTGACAGGCCTAAAAGAATTCATTAGGCATTAGCCAAAAGCCCAACATTATGGAAGATGAGGAGGGGGTGGTGATGGGAAGAATATATTTCTGGGATCGTTCAGAAGCCCCAGTGCATTTTCAGCTAAGTGCTGTTGTATTCAGATCCAGAAAATCTCTTCTTCTGTTTGGTTCTACCCTCTGGAGCCACAAAGCATTATCAGTTTGGGTGGTGTTTATTTTTTATTTTTTAAAAAAATACACACCAAAAAACCCCTACAGATTTCACTGAAACACAGGTGAACAGCTGCAGGAGTGACACAGACTGGAGGCCAACTAACTAGCCAGTTCTGAGCTCTACTGCTGCCCCTCTCTCAAATACGGATGTTCCCACTAAATTGGAAAAAAATGCATTAATGTGAACAATTTGTGTGATCACCCAGAGGTGATGCAGTGAGTCAGTGTGTCTGGCTGTTAACCAAAGGTTGGTGGTTCAAGCCCACCCAGGAACAGCTGTGGGCAGAAGTCCTGCATCTCAGGTGATTGGACCCTGGAGGTCCCTTCTAACACTCCAACTCTATGACTCTATGAGCCTTTGCTAGAGTCTTCCCTCTTCCATTTTTACCAAATCTGTGCCTGTCACATGCAGTTTCAACATAAGCCCAATAAAAAAATTTTATTATGCTTATTGCCGGCAAGTTCATCTTTTAATTGCCATCTTGAAATGTCAGTCGGTAGTTCACTCATCTAGCTTTACAAGAGTGCCTAATTGCACAGTTTGTGGCCCTTCCCAGCACAGGCACTCAGCCACACACCGATCTTTCATGATCCATTTAGGAGGCAAGTTTGTGTAAAACAGGATAGTGTTAGCCAGGGGTTGGCTGTTAGGATATGGTTCCGTTCCACCTTAAAAGGAACAGGCATGACTGTTGTGTGTCACATGCCTGTTTACTTCCAGCACAGCTTGCTGGGAACTTCCATTTGTATATTGCTTTTGCTATAGCTGCTGTTTGCTTGGACACGAAGGGAAGCAGACATGTTTTTTTTTTCCCTTTGTTCCTGATGCAAAATAAACACCTGTAAATAATGCTTACACATGACTCTGTCCGCTTCTTCCGTTGTGAAGATTTATTCACTCTGCTGATAAGAGCGTGCTTGTCTTCTGAACGTTTCGGAGGCTCGAGTCACTGATTGATGCTGTTCCGAGAACCGGAGTTCGTCCGGCTGCCGGCCAGTGGCTGGAGCCAGCTGGGGCCCTGCCAAATGCCCCCGTCTCCACGACAGCATCCCAACATCGGCAACCTAAGGACCAGGGGCCAGAAGCAGTCCACGGACACCATTTAATGAGCCGCCCCTGAACCGAGCCGCTTGCTCAGAGATTCCCTGCGCACTGCACTAAACCGGCGCAGTATGGTGCGGGGACTCTCTTCTGCGGCTCCAAAAATCGCATCTGCGCAGGTTCAATTTTTGACGTCTGGGCATGCGCAGAAACGATTTTCGGCATTGCGCTCCACCAGTCCAGCCCACAGAGGATCTCCACGGGAGTGATTCGACCCATGCACCAGTAACCCTGGTGTTAACTGAAAGGCAAGCTTATGCTGCTCTCAGGACAGGCATACTGGTTCTCTCACCCAGCTCTGTTGCTACTGGGCTGAGCAACCCAAGCCGATTCAGGTTAATCCTTTTTAGTGGCTGGTCACCCTTATAATGTGGCTTTAGCTGAGGTGAAGGAGAAGAGCTTTCTACTTGACCCTGTGTTGACTGGTGAATGGTCTGTTTTCTTTGGCCATTTCTCACCTGGACTTTTGTTCTTCTATTTGGTCAGCATCTAAATACAAGTTATAATGTGGAACATCTTCCACTCAGGGTTATAGGTATACAAAATGTTGTAGTAGCTAGTAATGGGTGAATGATTGGATTCATTCCTCGTTTTTGCAGTCCTAAATCCAGTCTTTCACACTTCCTCAACCATTTTCAATGAAAAAAAACTGCTGAAAATTAACCAGCATTTTAGTGCAGATTTCTCCAAATTTTCTGTGTATGTTTGACTGTTACACACATTTTTGCATACAATTCTCCTTGACCGAATGCATTTTTTGCATATAGTTTTCATCTATATGTGCATCTTCATGCACACTTTTCCTGAATATATGCATTTTTCTACACATCATTTGATGCATGAAATGTGTTGCAAAATTTGTAAAGAGTGTACATTGCAAAGATAATGGTATTTTGGTTTGAGCATTGGTTCGAGAAATGCAAAATGGATAGTTTGTCATAAAAATGAAAGTGGATTGAATTCTCCCCCACCCGTAGCCACGTGTCTACCCTGAAAATTCTGCAGCTGCAAATAGTATTGAAAGTGGTATCAGGATAACTGCCCTGATACCATCAGTATGAATGCACAATTTAAAAAGGGTTTGGAGAAGGCCCCCAATTTTCCTTCCCTTCTGATTCTCTTGTTCCCTCTTCCAACTTTCCCCTCCCTGCTCTGCCCTTGTGGAATCTCTTAAGATGAGTGTAGTCCTTTCCAAGGCCACTTATTAATTTAACCCAACTTCCTTTAGACCCTTTTCCCTGATCCACCGACTGCAGGATCCAAGCAGTTCAGCCAATGACAGCAATGAAGCTCTTGCCTGCTTCTGTGATATGAGAGCAGCTCAGCCAATCGCTTCCAGAAGTATCAGCGCTAGCAACACAACAAAATCACTTCTGGCACACAATAGAGATCAATCAGAACACTGTTTTTAGATTGAGTCTGCATGGCTAAGATTAGACATTAGCTTTATGGTATGGGAGCACCCCAAGGCAGAAAGCAAACCCACAGGACAGATTAGCCACCTCCAAAATATTTGCTGAATAAAACTGGTGCCTAGAATAACTACAGTGTGATGTCTGACATTAAAAAAAGAAGTTTCCATGCATGATTTCAATTTGACAAGTTGGACTTTGTTAATTTGGCAAAAAGCAAGTGTTCCAGGATGCAAACCTACACAAACATACACACAGTTCTGCGCTGTGTAAACTTTTATTGCACGGGAAACTGTCTTGAAAGGCATGATTCATCTTGTCTTTTTTTTGGGGGGGGGAGTCTGATTAAAAATAGAGAATTCACAGGCATCCTTGAGTTGCCTTGTGTTTAGGGCAGGATTAAGTTAATCCTGGCAAAAATTATTTTAACACTTTGCTACAGTCACACTTAACAATAGTAATCTCCTTCTTAAGGGAAGTGTTAAGACAACTGCAAATATCTCATTACGGGGACAATTCAGACTTTCAACATACATCTGCTGGATCCAGCCGTTTCTTCCATGGAACATTCATATGCCTGCAGTAAACTCTTCCCCATTCAGTTCAATGGAGGGGGCTGAATTTCCAGGCACATTCCTTTGGGCATGCAGATGCCACTGGAATGAAAAGTGAAGCCTCCATGCACATATAAGCCATGTGCTGACGTCCTGCTCTCTGGACCAAACTGACTTCCTGCCTTGTCTGTTGGGCTGCCCAGAAGAATAATGATGGGCGTTTTCTCAGTTGGGTACCAGCTTGCTGACTCAGGAGTTTGGTGTAGAGCAGTGATAGGAGACTTTTGGCAGGCGAGCCAAATGTAGACTTAGAGGCCTTTCGGTCTGGTCTTCAGGACTCCAGACTCTCCAAGTGTCCCAATTTTCCAGGGACAGTCCTGTATTTATAGAAGCCATCCCAGTTTCTTATTTGATCCTGGAATGTCCCATTTTTCCTTAGGATGTCGCAATTTTCATTGGAGAAATGTTGGAGAGTGTGGTGGGATGTCCTTGTTTTCATCAGAGAAATGTTGGAGAGTATGGGACTCTCTCCAGCTCTCACACCCTGAGCAGACCTGCCCGGCACCCTCTTGAGGTGCTTTTGCCTTCCTAGAATGTGTCCTGGGACAACACCTCTCGCTTGCCTGGACATAAGTGTGTTTGAAGAAGAATGCTTTATTTTTAATGTGGCTCAGATGCAGCCTGCTGCATAAAGCTGAAAGATACCCATGTTGCCCCGCCTACTTTTGCCTCTGGCCCTGCCCACCAACAGAATGCAACCCCCAGAAGGCTGTCCCCAGGGAACGTGGCCTTCAAGAGCACATTCATTGCTGTGTGTTGACTTGATTGTGTGTGACACTACAAAGCTATGCTTGCTTTGGGCATTTATTTTGAGTCATACAGTGTGCATCCTTTCTGGCCTTGAGAAGAGGTGCTTATGTCTTTTAACTCGGTTTACAAACATATAAAATGGAGATAATAACCCTTTATTAGTCTACCTCAGTGGTCCGCTACATGGATCAGTCATTCACGGCAGCAGGAATGCTTTGAAGATCGTACTCCTTAACGACGTTTTTATGATGGTATTCTATTATTAAACGAGAAGATAAAACATTGGAAGGCATTAATTACCCATAAAACTGTGCACGTACGCCCTGGGGTGCTTCTGGTCTGCTCTCTTGCACATCATCTCAGAGCCCCTGGTGAGCTGGTTGTCTGGAGAAGCAACAATGAGATAAAGCTGTCCCATTTTGACTCCTAGGCCCAGGGAGTCATGGCCCTGGAGTTGGGTAGCTCTTCTTGAGAGGATGATGGTGAAGACTCTGAGGTGGAAGAGAAGACGCCAACCTCAGAACCACTTCCACCAGATCAGCCATTGGTGCCAGCACCCCTCTGGCCTAAGGACATGGCATCACCACCCTCGGGTTCTGTTACTGCCACCTTCGTTCTCTCTCCCTATCCTCCTTGCCCAGTGGGCTGCCACAGGGGAAACAGATGGCTCTCGACAAAGGGCTGAACATCACTTGCAAAGGCTGTTTGAGGAGCACAAGGCCAAAATATTCTTAGGTACACAAAACCGGCTTTGTCTTCACCTTCACATTTCTTTGAATAAGCTGCATAAATGGGTGAGGGAATTGTTTGTAGCTACTATACACCGTACCCAAATATATAGCTTATTTAGAGTGAAATATAATGGTGAATAAGGGACGCAGGTGGTGCTGTGGGTTAAACCACAGAGCCTAGGACTTGCCGATCAGAAGGTCAGTGGTTCAAATCCGGATGAGCTCCTGTTTCTCGGTCCCTGCTCCTGCCAACCTAGCAGTTCGAAAGCACATCAAAGTGCAAGTAAATAAATAGGTACCGCTCCAGCGGGAAGGTAAACGGCGTTTCCGTGCGCTGCTCTGGTTCGCCAGAAGTGGCTTAGTCATGTTGGCCACATGACCTGGAAGCTGTCTGCGGACAAATGCTGGCTCCCTCAGCCAATAAAGCGAGATGAGCGCCACAACCCCAGAGTCGGTCACGACTGGACCTAATGGTCAGGGGTCCCTTTATAATGGTGAATACAAGGTGAATTGAAATATGAAGGTGAAGAGAAAAGTGTAGGCATTACTAGTAGTTACTCTTTATTTTGTTTTATCTCTCACTTTCCCTCTGGGCTCCTGATCAAAGTGATGGGCCTCCCCACCTGCACTATACAGAACTACCATTCCCAAAATTCTCTGTGAATTGTAGCTCCGTCAGGGGGAAATCAAGTTTTCCTCACAACTCTCACTGTCCTTAACAGACTATAGTTCCCATGATTCTTTGGGGGAAGCCATGACTGTTTAAAATGGTATGATGCTGCATTTAAATGTATAGTGCATTTTTCAAATGATAGACGAAATTGTTAGATCTTATATGGATCTAAGTTCAAGGGAAAGTGTGATTTGAGAAGCAGTGCCGTAGGACCAGGATCGGTGCAATATGCTCAAACCTTCTTGTCAAGGTGAGCAATCTGGCCACCGAAGTCTGGCATCAGGTGAAGTTTCTGAACTGTCTTCAGAGGCAGCCCCACATAAAACACATTGCAGTAGTCTAACCTTCAGGTTACTAGAACATAGGGAACAGAAGTTAAGCTATTCCTTCCAGCTAGGGGTGCAGCTGGGCCACCAACTGAGGCTGGTGGAAGGTCCTCTGCACCACTGAGGCCACTTGAGCCTCAAGCGACAGCAAAGGATCCAGAAGTACAGCCAAGCTATGTACCCACTCCATCAAGTAACTCCATCAAGAGCAGGGAAGCTCCCATCCATCTGCGCTAGGGAACCACCCACTAACAGTGATTCAGTCTTATGTGGATTGTGTTGGCTCTCATCCAGCCATTATCAAGGCAAGACAACGGTCCAGCACCTCCACTGCCACACCTGCAGGTGTAAAGGAAAAGTAGAGGAAAAGGCCTCGGATATTAGGGCACCAGGTTAATGTGCCAGACTAAAGGGAAACAGAAAGGACTGACAACCCCGGGACCGGAGGGAGGGGACGCTGGAAGAAGATTGGATTGTTTTTATTCTATTGTATTTTCTTTTTTGTATTATTATTATTAGAAATGTCTGATGAATGTTGGGAAAATGCTGAAATGAAAGTACTTGGATCTTGTTAAAATGTTTAAAGAACATGGTAAAAAGGTAATGGTTATGAGAAGTTGGTAAAAAAGGTTTAAGTTTTAAGCTCTAAGATTATTTTCATAAGATAAAACGAGAATAGAGTAAGGTAATGTAATGATTAAATATTATGAATCATGGATTTAAGTTTTAAGCATCAAGGATTTTTATAAGATAGGATGATAATAGAGTAAGGTAAAGTAATGATAGAATATTATGAACTTTGAAAAGGATTTGCTGTGACAATTATTAATCAAGATACAAGAGATGGGAGGAGGAGGAGGTCGTGGAAAGAAGGTAATGGAAATTGGAGAATTTGAAAAGGATGGTTTTATTTTTGTTTTGTTTTCTTTTTCTTTTTTGTAATGTGTTTTTTTGTGTATTTTTTTTTTAAAATCTGCCTCAATAAATATCATTTAAAAAAAAATAGAAAAGTCGAGGTATGTGTCATCAGTATATTGCTTACAGCGTACACCAAAACTCCAAATAACCCCACTCAGCAGTTTCATGTGGATGTTAAACAGCACATGGGATAAAACTGGACCCTGAGGACTCCACATGGAAGGTTCCACAGGGCTAAGGGCATTCCCCAAGCACCACCTTCTGCAAACGACCATCCAAGTAGGACTGGAGCCACCACAAAGCAATGTCACCCACCCCTAACTCAGACAGCTGTTCCAGAAGGATACCATGGTTGATGGTGTTGAAAGGCGCTTAGAGACTGAGGAGAATTAACAGGGACACATTTCCCCTGCCTCTCCTGGCAGAGGTCACGATACAGGACAACCAAAATCTAATGGAAGGTCCCATTGTTCAAGTAGCCAGGCAAGGGCCATAATGACCCTAAGTGCAGGCCATCATTAGTCTGACAAAGGAAGCTGCTCTGTGCCAGAAGGCAAATGGGTGGGGTCCCCTCCCTCACCTGGTTGGTAGTTAGAAGGACAAAGGCACAGTTGTGAGAGAGCTGAGCTAAAAGCAGGCAAAAGACAGAGACTGAGAGACATGCTTGATTTCTGCTTGAATTCAAGGCTGTGACTAGGGCTGAAGCAAGACTGAAGTGTCTCTAGGAGGCAAGACACAGTGATAACAGCAAGAGACTTTATCGAGCTAACAGAAGAAAACAAGGGCAAAGCAACTGCTTATATATATTTCTGAAGGACTGGGCCACTCCCACACTCAGCGTGGTTGGCTGTCTAAACCCCCCAAGCTGTAACTCAGAGGTTAAGAGCCACTAGCAGTAGCCCAAACACTGGTAATGCTACATGATTGGATATCGTGTATTGAATCAGAACACAGGGGCTCAGAATCCTCAGTCCAGACTCCAGCTCAGGGGAACACAGACCACTGAATACATAACAAAGACCTCCTGGGGTGTTGATGCTGTGAGCCCCTTCCTCGTAGGCTCAGGTTGTATATTTGTGCAAATAAACCATATATTCCTACCCTCCAACATTTCTCCAATCCAATGAAAATGCGGGTGTCCTATTCCATTATTATTATTATTATTATTATTATTATTATTATTATTTTATCATTTATACGCCACCCATTAAACATTAAAAAACATCCCTATACAGGGCTGCCTTCACATGTCTTCTAAAGGTTGCATAGTTACTTATTTCCTTGGCTCGGGGAGGTTGCATAACTCCATTGCTTCCAACATTTCTCCAGTGAAAATATGGATATCCTAAGGAAAACCGATTTGGGATGCAGTGGCGCTGGGGGTTAAACCACAGAGCCTAGGACTTGCTGATCAGAGGGTCGGCGGTTCGAATCCCCGTGACGGGTGAGCTCCCATTGCTCAGTCCCAGCTCCTGCCAACCTAGCAGTTCAAAAGCACACAAAAAAGTGCAAGTAGATAAATAGGTACCGCTCCAGCGGGAAGGTAAACGGCATTTCTGTGCGCTGCTCTGGTTTCGCCAGAAGCGGCTTTGTCATGCTGGCCACATGACCAGGAAGCTGTACGCCGGCTCCCTCGGCCAGTAAAGCGAGATGAGTGCTGCAACCCCAGAGTCGGCCACGACTAGACCTAATGGTCAGAGGTCCCTTTACCTTTACCTAAGGAAAACTGGGACCTTCTGGGATCAAATCAGAAACCAGGATGGCTTCTGTAAATCCAGGAGTGTCCCTGGAAAATAAGGACACTTGGGGCATCTGTATGTCCTAGTAACATCACCATCTCCACTGTCCCTCATTCCAAGGAAACTGAATCCTGGCTAAGCGCCTGGAGCCCCTGGGGATCCCACACTGCTCAGAAAATATTGGGGTGGCATGTGACATTATGATAGCCTCCCAGTTCTCCATCCACGGAAGCAAGAGGCATTCTCAGACGTGTTCCAGCCAGGCAAATAAGCACTTGGGAAAGGTGCAAAGCAAATCCTGGCTGGGATTGTGGACCTGGGGAGAGAAGGTGTGGCTGGGAAGGAGATGCAGTGTGGGGAGAGAACCACAGGCCAGACAGAGAAGCTGAGAGGGCGTTTGGCCTGTGGGCCTGCCATCCCCACCTCTCATCTGCTTCTCTAGCCAGTGTTGGGCCTCAGCTGCCCTCTGAACCTGTGGGTTTCTGGGTCTCACAGCACCCATCAAATGCCGCTTTGCTCCTCGTTGGATGGATCCCAAGGATGCTTGTAATTAATTACAAGTTTTGCACAGTTTTGTTTAGAAATTTGGGTGCATGTTCATGCTTTGCAATTGCTGGACCACACCCTGTTCTTTCCCCCCCTTTTTCTCTTTGCTTCAAGCACCCAGTGCTGTCCTAATCTCCCACAGCCAGGGCTGATTTTAAAACCATAACATTCATTAAAACGTAATCCATCATTATTAATGACAACAACAGTATGGTGAGACTTTCTTCCCCTTTTATGTTGCTTTCATCCAGGCACAAACATCAGCTCGGCTTCCTCACACCAGCATCACATCAGAAGAGGGTAAATTGCTCGTTCAGATTATCCTGGGTCAACAAACTGCAAAAAAAAGGTGGAGGGAAAAGTGAAAATTTATTTTAAAAGTGTTCATTGTCTTCTTCCTCTCTCCTTTTTTCCCTTTTCTCTCCTTGCAGGCACAAGGTGATGAAACAGGGGCATACGACATGACGAAATTAGAATGCAATTATTGCTTTAAGTAAAACAAAACCCAGTCTCTCACAAAAGGTGTGGAAACTCCAGTTGGCCAACCAGCTCGATTGCGGTCACGCTTTGCAACTAGACCCAGTTGAGTTTTTGGCAGGAGATTCCCCAGGAACTAGGCTGGGGAAATGAGAAGGCATGTTGCATCCTATGCCGTTGCCATGTAGAGTACGCTTTGTTATTTAGGGATAAACACTGAGATGAAGCTCAGCTTGCACCATCAATGAGTAATTACAGCTTCTGGAAATGTGCTCCTCCGAATTGTTAAAAGAGAGGGAGGGAGAAGGAGAGCGAGCCTTTGTTTAAGATGCGACAATATCCATCTGTCTTACCAAATCTGCCCTGTTTCCTCGTGCCACTTGAACAGCTGCCCCTGCACCCACTTTTTAGAAGGAATCTTGTCTTTCTGGAGATGAAAGTTTAAGGCATTTTCCTGGTCTAAATTGGGTTTGCTAGAGGGTAATCGCCAGGATTATGATGATGGGAGCCCTTTCTTTTTAATGCTACGGGCATGCCATTTCTACCTCAAGCAATATAATCGAGGGATATGGTATATATCAAGCCCAGAGGACAAAGACAGTTCTCCAGACATCTGCCTGGCCTTTGGGTAGCTCCCCAGGGCACACCTTTCATGGACTCTACTCAACCTCCTTGAAAAAAAATTCCTGGCTGGAATATTCCCTTGGATGTCCAACAATGGTTAGAATCTACCAGAAAGGATATGAAGGGTTAGGATATGTCCACACTATTTATGTGAAGAATTATGATGCCGCTTTAGACAGTCTTAGCTTCCTCCAAAGAACCCAGGGAACTGTATGTTGTTTAAGGTGATGAGAGTTGCAAGGAGTCCAAATAGAGTGGTTTAGTCATCAATCCCTTTTCCCAGGAAATTCTGGGAATTGTAGCTCTGTGGGGAAAAGATGGAGACTCTTAACAACTCTCAGCCCCCTAAACAAGCTATGGCTGGAATAATTTTGGGGTGGAAGCAATGTCAACTCAAAAGCCCTCAAAAGCCCTCAACTGCCCCGACTGAATTGGGACATCCCATTCTGGGGGCACCATGCTCTCGCACAGGTCACATGACTTACCCAGGAGCCTGGCCTAGAAGACACAGGTCCCAGTTTTTGGGCTGGACATGCTGTAAGGTATGACATTTTAAGGACATTTTAACGCGGTAACATGTTAAATGTATGGTGTGAATGTGGTCCATTTTTGGTCTCTGATGAATGTAGTGCAATGAAATCCAGAGTCTTTGTTTCCTTGAACTTCCATCCCAGCATGCCTTGAGGCCTACATAGTGGATTAGTCTAACTCGTGTAACTCCATAGTGGATTAGTCTAACTCCCAATATCTTTTTGGGGGGCGCGGGGGAGAACTATGATGGTTCAAGACGTATAATTGTACTTTTGCTCAGTCAAAATAGCCATTACTAGGAACATGTCCTAACAAACAGTCCTGGAATAGCAAAAGGGGGTGGCCATTTCTTCATTGGAGGTTTTCAAACAGAGGTTTCAAACCATTTAGATTCCTGCTTTACTGGGAGCTGGACTCCACATTTCTACAACTCTACAATTCTATGATTCTGTGAGCATTTGAATGCTTTCCAACCGTTTAAGAGGCATCTGAACAGCAGCAAACAGTCCAACATGTCATGCATCTCTCTTTCATTCTCTTGGGCCAACGCATTGTCCTTTTTTATATATTCTTTGGCACCACGTCTTTCGTTACTGCTGCCCACTCCTCTTGTCTCCCAGCAGACATGGCTGTCACTACATCAATTACCAGCATTCATTCCACCTCTTTCACCGTGACCCGAATGGACTCCTTGTTCTCTGGCCGTTGACAGCCTTCAGAGGCTCCAGCCACGCCGGCCACTGGCTACTGAACCCTCTGCAGACAACCTTATTATGGCAAATTGCGGAAGCGACGGAGACCCAATTAGACCTTGCCTCGTCCAATATAGCCCAGAGGCTTAAGTTACTTGGACGAAGCCAGGATGGTAGAATATCCCAGAGAACAAATGCACAGTGGCCCACAACCGTTGTCTCTCTCTTCTGCTCCTTTCTCTCTCCCGTTTGGAGATTGACGTTCCTAATTATACCTGTCATTAGGACATAATGAGGTCTGCTTCTTTAAACGTCATCTCTCCTCCTCAGAAGAAAATGATGTTCCATATTGCTTTTTTTAAAAAAAATCTTCAAGGTCAGCTCATTTATGGAATGGGGACAGTGGATTTCCTCACTATGGAGGGAGCCCCAGAGTGAGCTAGAAGATACCATTGTTCTGTGAGCCATAGAGCAGAGTGGGGTGATAGCATTTTCGTGTCTGTGGAGGGCAAGGGTTGATACTTCTGTGGGAGTTCCCCCCCCACCCAATACTGAAATGGAAGATCCCACTGAAGTCACAGGAGTATATGAGTTCTTTAATGGCATTCTTTCACAGAGCTAGGTGGAAATTTGCGAAGACCAGATATACAATGGTACCTCAGGTTACATATGCTTCAGGTTACAGGCTCCGCTAACCCAGAAATAGTACTTCGGGTTAAGAACTTTGCTTCAGGATGAGAACAGAAATTGCACAGCAGCAGCGGGAGGCCCCATTAGCTTAAGTGGTGTTTCAGGTTAAGAACGGACCTCCGGAACGAATTAAGTACTTAACCTGAGGTACCACTGTACTGAAGTTTGGCTGTGGGGGATCAAAAGTTGTAAACGGAGCTCACTTTAGTGTATGGCAGCAGGGGCAGACTTTGGCAATATGGCGCCCTTAGCGAGGACAAACTTTGGCACCCCCCACCCCAGATATTTCTTATTTCCACAGCAATTGAATAGGGCCCCATATAAATATAGCAGACCCTCCAAGTGTCCCTATTTCCCAGTGACAGTCCTAGATTTACAAAAGCTGTAGTGGTTTCTAATTTGACCCCAGAATGTCCTGCTTTTCCTTCAGATGTCCCTATTTTCATCAGGGAAATGATGGAGGGTATGGAGTTATCCAACCTTCAAGCTATCTGAAGGCAGCCCTGTATAGGGAAGTTTTTTTAAAAATGTGTAATGTTTTGTTATATTTCTTACATATGTTGGAAGCTGTCCAGAGTGGCTGAGGCAACCCAGTCAGATGGGTGGGGTATAAGTGATAAAATTATTATTATTATTATTATTATTATTATTATTATTATTATTATTGGACATCCCTATTTTCATTGAGAATTGTTGCAGGATATTATATAGGATTAGTCATAGCTGTCAACGTTTCCCTTTTTTAAAGGGAAATTCACTTATTCCGAATAGGATTCCTCACAAGAAAAGGGAAAAGTTGACAGCTATGGGATTAGTAGTAGTAGTAGTATTCTGTGGCCCCTCAGCTCAGCTCCCTGTGAAGAGAACCATCCACACTGACCTAAATCTGTCAGAAGCCAATTGCCTCTCAGGCATCGTAATGAGGTCATAACTGCCAAACATTGCATGCAATAAAGAACTGTGAGGCAAAAGACTAACAGGTTTATTATGGCATAAGCTGCAATACCATGGCATCTGGTCCATGGTATTGGACCATGCCAAGGAAGAGAACTGGAATGGAGGCACAAATGCAGCCCCTCCCAGCCTCTCTTTTTTATATTTATAAATTTTTATTAGTTTTTTAACATATCATTTCCAACAGTAATTAAACATACTTTTACATCTTATACAGTTGTTTGACTTCCATCAATCCTGTCTGAAAATTTTCCAATCTAATCTCTTAATATACATTTCTTACTTTCCCTATTACATTTAAATCTCATAACGGATATCTCTTTTCTTTTTCTACTTTGTAACGTTTCCTATTTTTCTCTTTACAGAACTTCTTGTAATCCTGCTAGCATAATTTGTTGATTACAATTCCTCTTCAAACAGTTCGCATACTTCTTCCAATCTTCTGTGAATCTCTGGTCCCGCAGGTTTCGAATCCTTCCTGTCATTTTATCCAGCAGCCCTCCTAGCCTCTCAGTCTGGCCCATGGGACTCTCCTGGGTGCTCATCTCTGCCACCTCTCACTGGCCCTGCTCTGTACCCTTCTCAGCTGTTTTTGCCTTGCTGGGGCGTGCCAGTGTGGTATAATGCTTAAGAGTGTCAGGGTAGGACCTGGGAGTAAAAGCTAAAGGGACCCCTGACCATTAGGTCCAGTCGTGGCCGATTCTGGGGTTGTGGCGCTCATCTCACTTTATTGGCCGAGGGAGCCGGCGTACAGCTTCCAGGTCATGTGACCAGCATGACTAAGCCGCTTCTGGCGAACCAGAGCAGTGCACGGAAACGCCGTTTACCTTCCCGCCAGAGTGGTACCTATTTATCTACTTGCACTTTGACGTGCTTTCGAATTGCTAGGTTGGCAGGAGCAGGGACCGAGCAACAGGAGCTCACCCCGTTGTGGGGATTCGACCTGCCGACCTTCTCATCAGCAAGTCCTAGGCTCTGTGGTTTAACCCACAGCACCACCACCTAGGACCTGGGAGACCAGGGTTCAAATCCTTACATGGAACATGAGGCTCACTGGGTGAACAGTCACTGCTTTTCTCAGCCTAACCTACCTTAAAGGGTTGTTGTGAGGAGGTTGTGACAGGTGGAGGAATCATGTGAGTCACCTTGAGCTCCTTGCAGGAAAAGGTGAGATATAAATGCAACAAAGAAATAAATCTAGTTTGACCCTGACTATTTAACCGCCCCTTTTGTGAGACAGTATCTCTACTGAGAGACGACAGGAACCTACTATTTTGTGGTTTCCGGCAACAATTGAGGGTATTTCTGGTTGGACATGCTTTTCTTTATTAATTTATATACCGCTTAATGCCCTGATGGCTTCTAACCTCCCCCCTCCCCCCAAAAAAAAACAACCACCACCCATTGCACAATATTGCAAAAATACAGAATTATAAATACACCTTAATTAAAATGCACAATAAATCAACCCCATTGAAACATTAATTTTCATTCCCACCTGGATTTATATGAGGGGGAAATCAGACTTTCTGCCTTGGGTGTTTTTGTGTATTGTTTTAACACCTATCTTTAGTTGGTTTTGTGTACTGTTTTTTGAACCTATTTTTAGTATTTATTATTGCCTGATTGTAAATCTCCTTGAAATGCTGATGAAAAGCCATTCATAAATTAAGATTATAACAAGCTAGCTAACTGAGGTTTCGATCTGCAAAGCATCTGCAACTCAGAGCCACCATCTAGTTTGGCTCTAACTAGATGGAGCTAACAGTCCGAGGCTTCAATCCTACCCTCACTTACCTGGGAGTAAGACCCACTGAACCTCTGAGTACAGGGTTGCCCTTTTAAAGTTGCAGTTCCGTGCCATCTTAAAGGTAAAGGGACCCCTGACCATTAGGTCCAGTCCTGGCCGACTCTGGGGTTGCGGCGCTCATCTCGCTTTAGTGGCCGAGGGAGCCGGCGTACAGCTTCCGGGTCGTGGCCAGCATGACTAAGCCGCTTCTGGCGAACCAGAGCAGCACACGGAACGCCGTTTACCTTCCAGGCAGGGGAGTACCTATTAATCTACTTGCACTTTGACATGCTTTCGAACTGCTAGGTTGGCAGGAGCAGGGACCGAACACCGGGAGCTCACCCCGTCACGGGGATTCGAACCGCTGACCTTCTGATTGGCAAGTTCTAGGCTCTGTGGTTTAACCCACAGCGCCACCCGCGTCCCTTGATTCTGTGCCATCTTGTTGTTGTTTATTCATTTAGTCGTGTCCGACTTTTCGTGACCCATGGACCAGAGCACGCCAGGCACTCCTGTCTTCCACTGCCTCCCGCAGTTTGGTCAAACTCATGCCGGTAGCTTCGAGAACACTGTCCAACCATCTCGTCCTCTGTCATCCTCTTCTCCTTGTGCCCTCCATCTTTCCCAACATCAGGGTCTTTTCCAGGCAGTCTTCTCTTCTCATGAGGTGGCCAAAGTATTGGAGTCTCAGCTTCAGGTTCTGTCCTTCCAGTGAACACTCAGGGCTGATTTCCTTAAGAATCTTACTGGGCACTAATTTCCATTGAACCAAATGGCTTCAGATGCCATGCATCTAGGGTCACACTGTTAAAATCAATCCGTCCGCAGGAGCTGGCCTGCAAGGTACCCCAATCCTACAACCAGAAGAATTCTTCTGAAATGGAAATGGTAATTAATTTCAGCCCTGCCTCGCAGAGTCACTGTCAGGGTTAATGGGATAAGAATTGTGCAGAACTCTGCAGAGAAACCTCAGCTTCGGGGATGATGGATGGCTCCCTCACAGGGGAATTCTAAGGCGTCCCCTGGAAAGAACCTTTCGCCAAACACAGGTAGGAGTTACATTTTATTAATTTCTAAAATAGAGGAGATAGATAGATTCCAAGACTGTCCCCTTTTAAAGAAACAAAATGCCACACTATATAAAAGGTAAAACAGCTCATGCAATAGGACGGAAAGCAGAGAGGGGGGGGTGCAAGTTCCCAGAGGCAAAATATTTTCTGTGGTGTGAAGACACTTCTTTCTTCCAACACTTTGCCATTCATTCAGCAAGACAGGAATGCTTGCAGGCAAAAGAGGAGACGATGATGGATTGGGAATTTTTGATAGATATATATATACATTTTTTAAAAAAAAAGAATGCACACAGATGTTTCTGAGTAACTTTTCATAAATCTTCATGGTTGAAACATCACCAGGGCGGGGTGGAAAAGGGGGCGGAATAACTTAATCATGTCAAGTTATTAGGAAGATTTACTGTGCACTGTTGCAAACAATTTTTGGGGGTGGTCTTTTGGGGAAGTTATTTCTATTATTGATGTTGTTGTTGTTGTTGCTTCAAGAAAGCCAAACCTTGCCCTAGCGCCGTTTGCGAACGCCTGTCTAAACTGAGCTCTCTCTCTCTCTTTTTCTTTTGATAAAATAATCCATCAGAATTAGGAACGATTAGCCTGCAGAGAGGAAAATGTACTTTTGTGGTTGGTGATCTGTCAACGTTTTGAAAACGCCGGTTTAAAAGAAAAGGGCTCCGTTTTACACCGAGGAACAAACGAAAGTAATATGTAGGGCCTACTGGGTGAAAGAAAACTACTAATTAAAAGAAGACAAGGATCATATGTAATTATGTACCACGTCGGCTGCGGAGTGTGATCAGGAAATATCTGTTGCTCAAAGAAAAAAGGGGGACGCGGGTGGGGGGCGAAGATGAACACTTCAGGAAGAGCCGAGAGAGAGGTTTTCAGGAGAATTATCATCACCTCGGAGTGGCCCGAAGGCAAGTCTCTTGACAACCCATCTATGAAACTTTTGACAGGATTCCTTAGGACAATGATTTATATGAATTTAATATAGCTCTGTAGAACACTCTTAACTAAAACACCAAAAAAAGACCTGAGGAAATAATGTTACACACCCCAATAGAAGCATGGGCTTGTGGCAGTCATGTAAGAGGTGTGAGGGAACACTTACGTGGTATACAGGTTTCATCTTCAAAGAGGCTGATAACGATTATTTAATTAACGAGTCCTATAACGCTCTGCTCTCCCTCCCTTGCTCTCCTTCCCCCTCACATAATGAACCCTGAAGAAGGGTGTCACAGACTGGTTTGGAGACAGAGGAATGGTGAGAGGAATCCGCTGGGGAACCCCTAGGAGTGATGGTGGGACGACGATGAGTGTTCAGAGGGAGAAGAGGGATAGGACTGGGAGGACGAGGAGTTGGAAGCGGAAGAGGTAACAGGGCTTAGTGAGCAGGGAGAGTTTGTGGAAGAACCAGTCCAGAACAGAAGCAGGTAAGGAGGGAGGCCTAGAGGCAGAGGTGAGTGTGGCTGGTGAAGAGGCATGGCTTTCATCTCCTGCTGCGACAAGCTACCATTCCTTTTGGTCTCCCAGAACCAGGAGAGGCATGAAGGGGGAGGAACAAAGACAGACATGCAGGCACCGTCTCCAGTTGCTTGGAAAGCACCCTAGAGAGGAGGGGACTTAGGAAGCTGTCGGAAGGCAAGGACCTTCAATCTCAGCAATTGCTTCGTGGGGGAAAGACCTGCTGGAGATTTTTAATTATTATTATTATTTAATAAATTGATATAGCTCCCTTCATCCAAAGATCTCAAGGTGGTTGTGACCCTAACAGGGAACTTTTTTTCAGTCCTTCTTGCCCAGGAGGACCTGGGTCAATGCAGAGTCACTCCTGTTCCTTCAGATAGCAAGGCTGCAAGGCCTCAGCTTGCGAGACCAGCCATGTTTGGTTCCTCTGCTCCTTGAACCCTTTCCATTCTGGCTCGTTGGCAGAAGAGTTTTTAAATGAAGAACCGGTGTTTGCTTCATTTCTCCTCCTTCCCGGTCTCTTTTCCTCTTGTGCCACATCTTTGAGATTGTAAGCCAAAAGCCAATTCCTTACAGGAGGAGGAAGGGAAAGCACACAGACCTCCAGATCTCCCTCTCCTCTATCACAGCTACCATGATGTTTCACTGGGCAGTTGGAAACCCCCCATTATGCTCCTGGTGCAACGGGATTTCTAAATCCAGAATTGGCTTTAGGAAAACTGAACGCTTTTCTTGATCTTTGCGGGAATTAGCTCACTCGAGCAAAGCCAATTCCAAATGGAGCCTGAGAGTTTAATGCAGGCATAGGCAAACTCCGGCCCTCCACATGTTTGGGACTACAATTCCCATCATCCCTCGCTAACAGAACCAGTGGTCAGGGATGATGGGAATTGTAATCCCAAACATCTAGAGGGCCAGAGTTTGCCTATGCCTGGTTAATGCAAGCCATCCGACTCAATATGAGGCAAAACGAATTTGTTGTTAGCCACCCTGAGCCCGGTTTTTGAACCAGGAGGGGCGGGGTATAAATAAAATTTTATTATTATTGTTGTTGTTGTTGTTATAGCAACGGGTGAGCTTCTTTCCACCTGTGACAGTGGGCAGTCTGGTCTCGGGATGACAAGAAACCCACCTTGCCCTGTGCAAATATTAATAAATGTTAATAAATGTCAGAAACTGCCGTTACTGAGCAAGTAAGAGCAACTAGCCCACACCACTCCCAGGAAGGAGTGCTACTATTGTGACTGAAGAAGAATTACCTTACTCCCCTCTGGCATCCAGCCTGTAAATCTTCCCAAGCACACCTAGATGATATCCCTTCATCCTCAACGGGCTCAGTGAGTGAGTTTGAATTGCTCAAGTCTTAATTAGCCCCATCCCATCCCTGCTCCTTTATGTGCCAAGCAGACACAATTTGTGTTCCCAGGCAGAATGCAACAGAGAACACGCTGTTCCAACCTTGGCATGCGTGGCCCTTCTCCGAGACGGCAGTCATGTCTTCCATCCACCTTCTCCTGGCTCCTCACCTCCAGGGTTGGCCACCACCCTTGGATCTCTCATCCGTGGGGATGTGCCCTTCCTGGACCAGCTGAGCTCAGAAAGTCTCTGGCTGCAGAAGGGAGCTGACTTCCATCCTCCTAACCCCTTTTTCAGGTGGATGAAGGGGCTCACTGCTTTGCTCCCCTTAGCAATGAGCTCTTCGCCTCAGTAAGGTGACACGTTGTCTGGCTCCGGAGGAAGCCTGCTACCACACCAATTGCTTTTGAGGCTATCACCTTGGCAAGAGAGGGGAAGAGGTGGGCTTTCTTTAAAGGCTTCACTAGCTCAAGCAGGGAGGAAGTGGAAAGCTTTTGAAGATGAAACGAGTCCCCTTGCTCTGCGTGCTCATCCACTCCACCCTCGGTGCCCCCACACCAAAGAAAAGCTTACAAGCCCACTTCCCCCGCTGTGAGGCAGCTCTGATTTTCAGCTAAGAAATCACAGTTCTGCAAACACAGAAACCTACTCAGCTATTTCAAGCCTAATGAGTCCTGAGCCAACCCACCTCCACCCCCATCCTGTTAGAATTCCTGCTCCCTGACTGCAGTCATAGGATTGTCGTCTATCACATGACAGTGTATGTTTTGACTCCACAGAGCGGGAAGTGACAGAGACAGGATATTTGTGTTACTGTGTTCCATGAAGTGGGACTATTGTCCTTTGTTCTTTTCCTCTTTGCTGTCTGATGCTAGAGAGAGAGGGGACCATGTTGCAGTGCTCAGGGTATGTTTATATGTAAATAAAGTAGATTAGCCAAAATGCTGAGTTGCTGGGGTCTGTTACGCAACTGCACAAACTCTGTGGATCCCTAAGTGTGCCGGTGTCGGTTGGCATCGGTCGCTGTGATGTTCGGGCTGAAGAAAGCTTTTTGAAGCTCCTGAATGATTGACCAGGAGGGAGAGAACATGCCAGTTGGGCATGTGTCTCTGCCAGGGTCCTACTCGGGTGTAGGCTGAACTCCTAACATTTGGCACGTGAGGCTTTTTTTGGCAAAGCTGCACCTACTTGTCTGAAACCTGGCATTGTATATGATTTCAGGTGTGGGACAGGTAAAGGTACAGATGGGCCAAAAGACAGCTTGCAGGTACCATTGATCAGCTGATTGGCAGCAGCTGCAAAGCCCTGATAATCAGCTGATTGCTGGAGCTTGCAGGGCTCTGTGCATGGCATCAATCAGCTGACACAAGAATGGGCCTTTTCTGCAGTGGCTCCTTTTATGGAACGCTCTTACCAGGGAGGTTTGGCTGCTGCCTTCATAATAGATCTTTAGGCATCAGGCAAAGACGTTCCTCTTTAACCAGGCCTTTGGCTGATTGACAGCCAACGTCCTTTAAAAACGTGTTGGGGAGGGAGCTGCTATTGGGTTGTTTTTTATTTTTGTTTTGATCATGTATTTTTTCTTTTTATATTGCAATTTTACATTGTAACCATCCTGAGACCTGCTGCTATAGGGCAATATACATGTTTAATAAATAATAAACAATACTTGTCACGACTTGCATAGATCCATGGGCAAAACACCCAAGCCCTGGCAATCAAATGATCATCAGGGTTTGCATCCATTTGGTTTTTTTTTTATAATATTTATTACTTTTCCAAAAAAATTAAACCCTAAAAGAAAAGAAAAAACACATACAATACAATACATTAAACTAACAAAACAATGCAACAACAATAAAATAAATCAAATTTCATTCAATATCTTATATTTCATTCACTTATTTCCAGCGACTTCCTCACACCTCCCTTTTTGTATTCCACTTCAATTATTTGTTTCAGCAATTCCTTTCCATCTTACTCTGTTTTCTGTTCTATAATTATCTTAACACATTCTTGCCATACTTTTCCTTTAATTTTCTATTAATCTATTTATACTTAATTCCTTATGACATTTGCTAAAGTACAGGAAGGGGACAGTTTCATGCTTGTATTGTCAGTCCTCTATTATTCCTGCTTGGCACCGCAGAGCCTCTGCCTAAAATAAATGTATGGTTCAAGCTCCTCATGTGGGGATATCCAGACCCAATATTTAATCCCATCCATACTTGTCCAAGTCTTGAGAAAGAGGCGTAAAAATGTTCTTTCTCACAGGGCAGGCCCTACCATTAGGCAGAGGGAGCTGACTGCCTCAGGTAAAAGATACTGGGGGCAGGCAGTGGTGGTCAGGTGTGGGAGGACAGAACTGTGTGCCATGCATTCTGCACAGGGCTGTCTTAAGCATATGCGGTGCCGTGGTGCAAAGATCTGCCCGGCACCACCCTCCCCAGGTTGCCCAGTCCCAGGCGTGCAGGAGGGCAGAGCCAGCCAGCCACCTCAGCGTCTCACTGGCTCGATCACCTCTGAACTCGCGGCCCTCCAACCGACAGGCAGGCTCTTCCCCGGACTCAACTCTCAGGCCCCGGACTCTCAGCCTGGCGCCCCTGAGAGCCCGGTGCCCGGGTGCCCCACATCCCTAGCGCCTATGGGTAAGACGGCCCTGATTCTGCACTTCACCCCCAAAGTTAGTGTGCACCCATAGAATCATAGAGTTGGAAGAGACCACAAGGGCCATCGAGTCCAACCCCCTGCCAAGCAGGAAACATCAGAGCACTCCTGACATGGTTGTCAAGCCTCTGCTTAAAGACCTCCAAAGAAGGAGACTCCACCACACTCCTTGGCAGCAAATTCCACTGTCGAACAGCTCTTACTGTCAGGAAGTTCTCCCTAATGTTTAGGTGGAATCTTCTTTCTTGTAGTTTGGATCCATTGCTCCGTGTCCGCTTCTCTGGAGCAGCAGAAAACAACCTTTCTCCCTCCTCTATGTGACATCATTTTATATATTTGAACATGGCTATCATATCCCCCCCTTAACCTCCTCTTCTCCAGGCTAAACATGCCCAGCTCCCTTAGCCGTTCCTCATAAGGCATTGTTTCCAGGCCTTGGACCATTTTGGTTGCCCTCCTCTGGACACATTCCAGTTTGTCACTGTGTCCTTCTTGAACTGTGGTGCCCAGAACTGGACACAGTACTCCAGGTGAGGTCTGACCAGAGCAGAATACAGTGGCACTATTACTTCCCTTGATCTAGATGCTATACTCCTATTGATGCAGCCCAGAATTGGATTGGCTTTTTTAGCTGCCGCGTCACACTGTTGGCTCATGTCAAGTTTGTGGTCAACCACAAGCCCTCAGTAGACAGTGAATCGTTTAGGGCTTTATATGTTAATAACAAGGCCATGAAGATGTTCTAATGAGTTTTTGTAGTGTAACTTGGCAGGTCCTGAAAGGTAGCATATAAATCTCTCAAATAAATAAATTTGAAGCATCTGTGTTAGCATTAGAACTCTGTTGAAGATCCTGCACTTTTCTGCGCTTTGCAGCAATAATTAGTTGTGATTCCTTAGTTTTTATTGAAATGGAGTGTGCAGGAATAAGCTGTCTCCAGATTTTGGCTCTCTAAAGCAAACATGTCACCAGTTAAGAGAGGGAAAACAATTCCAGTTGACATCTCCCGGCTGCATTTTTTTTCATGTAAAATCATCCCAAGGGCTTCAGATTATTATTATTTTTTTAATACTGTCATTTATTTTATTTTTATTTATTTGGCTCTAGAAGAGTGTGTGATAGTGCCAAACCAAGGAGTGGAGGAGGGATGAGATTTCAGTCACCTAGTGGCAATGACCAAGTCTGGAGATGAATTAATTTGGCAGGTGGTGAGCCAGCTAAATGAGCACTTGGACATGTTTGATGATGTCCGAGTGCCATTTGCTTGGCTCCCATTTTGTAAAATCAATTCATCTCAGATCTTGGCCAGCAATTAAGTGAAACACCTCCCTTTGCTCAGCACTATCTCACGATCTCCCTGAGCTAAGAATAACTCAACAACTTAAAATAATAATAAAATGTACGCAACCTCTGGAATGCCCAAGGAAGGGTCAGTGAATTTTCAGTCTATTGATAGCAAAAGGCCACTGGGCTTGGTTTCTTTACCTCCCATTTGGAACAGAGTGCTGTTCTCAAGGGTTTTGTTTCCAATGAAACAAAATTCTGTGTCCAAGGCAGCTGTCTACCAGCTCCATCTGATACGTAGGCTGAGACCCTACCTGCCCGCAAACTGTCTTGCCAGAGTGGTGCATCCATTGGTTATCTCCCACTTGGACTACTACAATGCGCTCTGTGTGGGGCTACCTTTGAAGGTGACCTGGAAACTACAACTAATCCAGAATGCAGCAGCTAGACTGGTGACTGGGAGCAGCCGCTGAGACCATATAACAGCAGTCCTGAGAGACCTGCATAGGCTCCCAGTACGTTTCCTAGCACAATTCAAAGTGTTGGTGCTGACCTTTAAAGCCCTAATGACCTCGGTCCAGTATACCTGAAGGAGCGTCTCCACCCCCATCGTTCTGCCCGGACACTGAGGTCCAGCTCCAAGGGCCTTCTGCCGGTTCCCTCACTGCAAGAAGTGAGGTTACAAGGAACCAGGCAGAGGGCCTTCTCAGTGGTGGCGCCCGCCCTGTGGAACGACCTCCCATCAGATGTCAAGGAAATAAACAACACTTTTAAAAGACATCTGAAGGCAGCCATGTTTAGGGAAGTTTTTAATGTTTAATTCTATATTGTGTTTTTAATATTTGATTGGGAGCCACCCATAGTGGCTGGGGAAACCCAGCCAGATGGGCGAGGTATGAGCTCACCCCGTCGCAGGGATTCGAACCGCCGACCTTCTGATCGGCAAGTCCTAGGTTCTGCGGTTTAACCCACAGCGCCACCCGCGTCCCACACATCTGGATAGGCTTGTCTAAATTAAAATGTTTCTGGAAGGTGCTGGAAAGAGTACAGTGAAGGCACCTGCCCAGTTGTCCATAGGCAGGGAATTCCAGAGGATAGATTCTGCCACACTGAAAAGCATGGAAACGCCAGTGTTGTTTGTTTTGCAACCTTGTTACCAAGCCTTCTATGCTTCTAAGTTTGGATGCTGGGCCATTTTTAAAAAGTGGATTTTGTTGCACGTTTTTTTGTGCCAAGATTTATGATAATTAGCAGTCATCTCTATAATTAGCAGGTGGTAACAGATAGGTAGAGATGTCCCGTTCATGTGACACGTATGACAGGTTGACATATTTACCCTTTCTCTTCTTCTTTTTTTAAAAAAATGACTGTGAAGTCTTTGTGTTTGGGATTCTGGCAATTCCGGGTGTCAGGCGGGAATGGCAGGGAGGCAGGGAAGTAAATCTTGGCAAGTCCTTCTCAGTCCTGGGTGAGAGAAAACGATGGGGGTGCGGGCTGCAAGTGCTCACACGCAAGGACCCGGTTCACGCAGGACTGCTTTCGCTCTGCAGCTATCAACATGTTCCTCTCTTCTGATGCCGCAGTGAAGCAACAGCTTCCAACAGAACTGGCTGAGTGGCTTTTCAAAACCAAGGAAAGAAATGTATCATTCCCGAAAAAAAGAAAGTTGCTTTCACACAGTGCTCAGGAAACCCACACGGTCAGGGAAAAGCTGTGCAGTCAGGGGGAAAACAATGCTGTCCAGAGTTGTAAAGACTGCGGAGAGAATAATTGGGTGCACTCTTCCCACCTTGGATCAAATCTATCCTTCCAGGTGCCATAAGAAAGCTGCAGAGATAGCGCAGGATAGTGCACACCCCGGAAATGATCTCTTTCAGCTTCTGCCTTCTGGAAGAAGGCACAGGGTTATAAAGACTAGGACTAGCCACCTGAGAAACAGTTTCTACCCAAATGCAATTTTGGTTTTAAATGCATTGTAAGGAGTCTCTCAGGGACGCAGGTGGCGCTGTGGGTTAAACCACAGAGCCTAGGACTTGCTGATCAGAAGTTCGGCAGTTTGAATCCCCACAACAGGGTGAGCTTCCGTTGCTCAGTCCCTGCTCCTGCCCACCTAGCAGTTCGAAAGCACACCAGTACAAGTAGATAAATAGGTATCGCTCTGGCAGGAAGGTAAACGGTGTTTCCGTGTGCTGCTCTGGTTCGCCAGAAGCGGCTTAGTCATGCTGGCCACATGACCCGGAAGCTGTATGCCGGCTCCCTTGGCCAATAAAGAAAGGTGAGCGCTGCAACCCCAGAGTCGGCCACGACTGGACTTAATGGCCAGGGGTCCCTTTACCTTTTACCAAGGAGTCTCTATGGGAGTATATTGTATTTAAAAATCGGGTATCAGAGTTTTTAGGGGGCTAGCCAGGTTGGGATAGCTGGGATAGCAGGCTTGTTGGGCTGTGAATGTTTTATGTAGATTTTTCAATTTCGTTGTTCTGTATGGGACAATGACAATAAAGATTATCGTTTCTCTTTCTTTAAAAGTGGCCAAAGGGCAGTCCAGATCACAAGCCTTTCCTGTGATCATGGTGCTTGGCTATGCTCTGTCCATTTCTGGACGCCACATTTTAAAAATGTGAAATGAGCCTACTGGATCAGATCCGTGGCCCATCTAACCCAGCTTCATGTTCTCACCATGGCCAACCAGATATCCGTAGGAAACCAGCAAGCAGGACTCGAGCACAAAAATGCTCTCCCTTCCTGTGGTTCTCAGCAACTGGTATTCAGAAACATTGCTGCCTTCCACTGTGGAGGCAGAGAATAGCTATCCTGCCTAGCAACCATCAATAGTCCTCTCCTCCATGACATAGGAGGACACAGGAAGCTGCCAGACCTCTAAGTCAGCCTTTCTCAACCTTGGGTCCCCAGATGTTTTTGGCCTACAACTCCCATCACCCCTGACCACTGGTCCTGTGAGCTAGGGATCATGGGAGTTGTAGGCCAAAAACATCTGGGGACCCAAGGTTGAGAACCACTGCTCTAAGTGCTGCTCTCCTTCTTTGGTGACCATTCGTAGCCGAGTAAGATTGTCTTCCATAACATGGTTTTAACAATGAGTTCGTAGTTGAGTCTAGAGGCCAATTCTGGATCCACACGTCCTTCCACAGTGGGGACACTGGTTTCTGGGTGGGAGTTGATCACAGTGTGGATTTGCCAAGCTTACCTTCCTCTTAGCACGTTTCTCCTTTGTGTCCTGATTTTGAGTGTCTTCAAAGCCCATGACACATTTGGTAAAGGCTGTTTTCCAATTGGAGCACTCGCAGGCCAGTGATTCCCAGTTGTTGGAGTTTATACTACATTTTTTTATATTTGCCTTGAGAGAGTCTTTAAACCTCTTTGGTTGACCACCAGCATTACGCTTTCCATTTTTAAGTTCGGAATAGAGGAGTTGCTTTGGAAGACGATAATCAGGCATCTGCACAACATGACCTGTCCAACGAAGTTGATGTTGAAGAATCATATCTTCGACACTGGTGATCTTTGCTTCTTCCAGTACACTGATATTAGTTTGCCTGTCTTCCCAGGTGATGTGTAAAAATTTTCAGAGACACCGTTGATGGAATCTTTCAAGGAGTTGGAGATGGCATTTATAAGTGGTCCATCTTTCACAAGCATACAGTAAGGTTGGTAGTAGTACAATAGCTTTGTAAACAAGTATTTTGGTTTCCCTGCGAATGTCCTGCTCCTCAAACACTCTGCACTTCTAAGTGCTATCCATAGAATCATAGAATTGTAGAGTTGGAAGGGATAACAAGAGTCATCATCCAACCCCCTGCAATGTAGGAATCTCAGCTAAAGCATCCATGACAGATGCTAAGTTTTACTCAGAGGAGACCTATTAAAATTTAATATAGTCATGTTCATCCATTTCAATGATGCTATAGGAAAATAGAAATATATGAAGCCCAATTGCTGGACTACAAATCCCATCATCCATCATGATTGGCCATGCTGGCTGGGGCTGGTGGGGTCATGGGAGTTCAATAACCCTTGGAAAGCCACTGATTTAACTACAGTAATAATTGCAATGTATTTTTTAAATTATACTAAATATCATTAAAACGGCTTTATCAGTATTCATCAGTCACCCTGATGTCCGTAGACTATACATTGTCGGGTGCTAGTGCTGGGGGAAACTATGCAAGCCGCCTTGAGCAACTTGGGTGAACAGTAGGATAGAACTACAAAATACAAATAATTGGAACGAGTGTTTCTTAAGAATTCTGTTCCATTCCTCTAGAAGCCATCACTAGAATCTGAGTGCTTCGCTGTGCCTTCAGCCAGGAGTTTGGAATTAAATTCAGGCAGCAAACTGGTCTGTTTTTGCTTGTATAGGATATTTTGTCTTTGTTTTTTTAATGTTTGGTGATTTGTTGTGTTTTGATATACAGTGGTGCCTCACAAGACGAAATTAATTCGTTCCGCGAGTTTTTTCGTCTAACGAATTTTTCGTCTTGCGAAGCACGGTGTCGGGAAAGTTTTGGAAAAGCTTCAAAAATCACCAAAGTCTTCAAAAACCTCAAAAAAAGGCTACCACACCACGTTCTATGAGTTGCTCCTCGAAGTCAAGTCGCAACTGTATTAACGGTGTTAAGAAAAAGGAAACAAACTTGCAAGACGTTTCCGTCTTGCGAAGCAAGCCCATAGGGAAATTCGTCTTGCGAAGCAGCTCAAAAAACGCAAAACCCTTTCGTCTAGCAAGTTTTTCATCTTGCGAGGCATTCGTCTTGCGGGGCACCACTGTATGTTGTGAGCCGCCTACAGTGGCTGGGGAAACCCAGACAGATGATCGGGACATAAATTAAGTTGTTGTTGTTTTCTTGGAAGGAAAATGGCTCTCTTTCCCCACCCTCATAAATTTGAATCTCATTGCACTAGTTTGACTGGGAGTTCTTTGATATTACAATTGAGAGGAGATATGATAGCCATCTTCAAATATATCAAGGGTTGCCACATAGAAGAGGGAAGAAAGCTTGTTTTCTCTTGCCTGGAGGGTAGGACTCAGACCAATGACTTCGAGTGACAAGGAAGGCAATTCCGCCTAAATTTCCAGGTCTTGGGAATCTGTGACTCTCCTAATGTGGCTAGACTCCAACTACCAGCAGTCACTGCCAGCATGGCCAATGGCCAGGAATAATGGGAGCTGGAGTCCCAGAACATCTCAACAGCACCACATTGGAGAATACTTTTCTCTTGTATCAATAGACCAAGCTTTCTCTTGAAGTCTAACCCCATCTCACTGGTTGTTGTGAAGATATATGGTAGGTAGGATGGTATCCATTGATCTTTGACAGAAAGGTGTGGCAGAATGGCAATAAGAAAACAAGAATCCTCAAAAACCGGGGCAGGAATGCATCTAATGAAAGCTAAATTTCATCTGATCCTTTATCTCAGGAAAGGGATATCTGTGAATCTGCAGATGCCCTTGGACTAAAACTCCCTTCATCGCTGACCATTGGTCATGCTAGCTAGTGTTGATGGGAGCCGAAGTCGGACAGGGAAGAGAAATCCCAGCTCAAACAACATTAAGAATACTTTCTTTTCTTTTTTGGGAAAAATGAAGTTCAACTCATAAACAGATTCAGATATTATGAGCTGGCCATATTGGTATTCTGGACCAGGTAGCTCCAAACTTCACTCATCACGTTGGGATAAATCCAACGCCAAATTCTATTCACCTATCTATTCCATATCTCAACTTTTTCTCAGGCACACTTATTACTACTGCAAATTGCAAAATTAAGAATAAACCTCAACCTCCTTCATTCAAGGAGCCATTCCCCATTCTCTGGAGGAGTTGTTTGTGAGATGGCTCGATTAGATTAATTAGTTAATGTTTGTAAAGTGCCTTGAAACACAGCTATAGATTAGAAAACACTGTTCTAAATGTTAAGTATTATTGTTCTAAGAGATAGATAGAAAAGGTAGATAGGGAGATAGGTGAAGGGAGATACAGCAGGCAGATAATGGGAATTATAATACTTGCAGAGCTTTGGATCTTCAAAGAGCTTTACAGGCATTAGCTAATTAATAATGTCAAGCTGGCAGATAATGGGGAGATAAAGTGAGAAGGTAGATAGGAATACATCATGCGCTTTTGGACACACACACACACTGTTCTCAAATCACACCCATTAAACTTAAGGCTAATTCTGAGTCTTCCAGATAGAAACCCCCTTTGTTCATTGTAGGCAGTCAGGTTGTGCATCTATAGCAGTGACCAGAGGAGGAATAACCCCTAGGAGAAGCACAGAGAGAAGAAGCACTATGGTACACCTGCAGCAGCTCAACCAGACCCCTTCACCTGTCCCAGCTGCAACAAAACATGTCTCTCCTATATCGGTCTGTACACCCACAGCAGGTGCTTTATCTCTCCAGCTATTTGACTTCACCCCCAAAGATGCACTCTTCCCATGTATCCCGAGACAGGCAGATCATGCCAACAACATCAGGCCCATACTCAAACCCAGACTCAGGTTGGTTGGCTTGCAGGTGTATTCGGTAGCATCACTGACACACTAAGAATGCACGAGTGGAAGATTTAGACTGGACTGCTTTGCTTTATCACTTGTTCTGCGATACAGTGGAACCTCGGAAGCCGAACGCCTGTAAACTCAAACGCTTTGGCTCCCAAAAGATTGAAAACCAGAAGTGATTGTTCCGGTTTTCAGATGGTTTTAGGAAGCCGAACACTCCTACAGCCAATAGTAAGCTGCGCCTTGGAAGTCAAACGTTTTGGAAGTCAAACGGACTTCTGGAACGGATTCCATTTGACTTCCAAGGTAAGTCTGTACAGTGGTACCTCGGATTAAGTACTTAATTCGTTCCGGAGGTCTGTTCTTAACCTGAAACTGTTCTTAACCTGAAGCACCACTTTAGCTAATGGGGCCTCCCGCTGCTGCCACGCCGCCAGAGCACGATTTCTGTTCTCATCCTGAAGCAAAGTTCTTAACCCGAGGTACTATTTCTGAGTTAGCGGAGTCTGTAACCTGAAGCGTATGTAACCTGAAGCGTATGTAACCCAACGTACCACTGTACTTCCCCAATGACTGCATTCACACAGCAGTTTGTCCTGTGTCCTCTATGTTTCCCTAACTGTTAATTTCCACATTATATTTGAATTTCCACATGACCTAAAAGCCACTTCTAGGAATCCAGAGGTTTAGCACTCATTTTTGTGTTAATTGCTAGCAGAGAGAAAAAATCATTTGCAACCTCCTTAACCCAGAAAATTGGCGAAGTAGCATGACAAATTTGGGGGTGGTATACCAGCAAAATGATCTTTCCTGCCATTTTCATGGAGGAATCATTGGAGGAGAATGGGGGACAGAGACACATATATGCAGAAAGGGTGGAGGAGTAGTCCAATGAAATTTAGCATGACGTGCCAGTAGATCAGTCAAGAAGTCCCAGTTCTATAATGCAGAAAGCACTGCCGTATGAAAGGGGCATAAGGAAACAGGGGGAAAGTGCCAGCATGATAATCAGGAAAACTAACTCAATATTCCCCACATTGGAATGTGCCCAGTGTTATGACATTATGGCCATCTGGGGGAGGAGGAGAAGAAGAAGAAGAGGAGGAGGAGGAGGAGGAGGAGGAGGAGGAGGAGGAGGAGGAGTAGTTTGGATTTGATATCCCGCTTTATCACTACCCTAAGGAGTCTCAAAGCGGCTCACAATCTCCTTTCCCTTCCTCCTCCACAACAAACACTCTGTGAGGTGAGTGAGGCTGAGAGACTTCGGAGAAGTGTGACTAGCCCAAGGTCACCCAGCAGCTGCATGTGGAGGAGCGGGGAAGCGAACCCGGTTCACCAGATTACAAGTCCACCGTTCTTAATAACTACACCACACTGGCTTATTGCGCTATACTGCAACAAAAGTGAGGCTGAAACAGCAACATTTGTGGTTTGAAAAGTTGCAGGATTTCAACAGGAAGCTACAGGACATGCCTGGATTGGAAATAAATCAGTATATCCACCCCTAAACTGGTGCAGGTGCAAAACAGTATTAAGAACATAAGAAGAACCTGCTGAATTAGGCCAATGGCGCGTCTTCGTCCAGTATCCTGTTTTTCTCTCACATTGGCCAACCAGATTAAAAGTTGTAACTGCCCTGATGAGCACAAATAATGCACAATAAAAAAATGGCATCCAGAGAGGCCCTTAGTCTTTGCACAGAGTGTAGCTATAATCCAACGCTGGTAGTACAGTGGTACCTCGGATTAAGAACTTAATTCGTTCCGGAGGTCCGTTCTTAACCTGGAACTGTTCTTAACCTGAAGCACCACTTTAGCTAATGGGGCCTCCTGCCGCCGCCGTGCAATTTCTGTTCTCCTCCTGAAGCAAAGTTCTTAACCCGAGATACTATTTCTGGGTTAGCGGAGTCTGTAACCTGAAGCGTCTGTAACCTGAAGCGTATGTAACCCGAGGTACCACTGAACCCTGAAGAATCAGATTCTAAACTATGTTTTTCCAGCAAGAGGGTAGGATCCTGAGCACAACCAATTCCAGCTGGGTTTGCTGTCAGTTCCAGTCAACTGATCAGCACAGATAGCAAGTCCTGCTTGCCAAGAAACAACCGGGAGCACCCATTAAGGCTTCTGGTTGCTTAAGGTTGCTCCTTTGAATCTGCATCTTTATCTGCTTTGCACTTGGTGTCATATGAGGTGGGTGTGGCCAAGGGAACGAGCCCTTTCAGGTGAAATTAGGACCCGTGCCTCTGACAGTGGAGGTAGCAGAGGCATAGCAAGGTCAGGTGGTACCCAGTATGGAATTTTTTTTGTCACCCCACCACTACCACCACATCAGCAGCTCAGGGTAGGCTTGGGAGCCGTAGGCAGCGGGCGTGCTGAATTTCACACACCCCCAGCGATGAAACCCGGGGAGGTCTGCCCCCCGCACCCCCCCTTCCTACGTCTCTGGGAGGTAGAACATAGCCATCATCACTAGAAGCCACGGACAGCTTTATATTCCACGAATAGAGCTCTTTAAGTACTGGCAAGATGTTTCCCCAAATGTCTTGCTACCGGTTTGCAGCTTAGTAGCTGTGCTTTGAATGAATCAAAGTGTCCAGGCAGCCTTCAAAGGCAGCCCCATGTGCAACGCTTTGCAGTAGCCTAACCTAGAAGTCAGGATGCGGGTGGCGCTGTGGGTTAAACCACAGAGCCTAGGACTTGCCGATCAGAAGGTCGGCGGTTTGAATCCCCGCGACGAGGTGAGCTCCTGTTGTTCGGTCCCAGCTCCTGCCAACCTAGCAGTTCGAAAGCATGAAGTGCAAGTAGATAAATAGGTACCACTCCGGCGGGAAGGTAAACGGCATTTCTGTGTGCTGCTCTGGTTCGCCAGAAGTGGCTTAGTCATGCTGGCCTCATGACCCGGAAGCTGTACGCCGGCTCCCTCGGCCAATAAAGCGAGTTGAGGGCCGCAACCCCAGAGTCGACCACGACTGGACCTAATGGTCAGGGGTCCCTTTACCTTTAGCTTTAACCTAGAAGTCACCAGGTTACCACAGTCAAGTTGTCTTTGTCCGGGAATGGCTGGTACACCAGCCACCAGCTCCCTGTGCCTGGAGTGGCATCCATGCCACAAATAGCATAACCGATACCCAGAATAAATTATCCACATATGGAAAGCTGAGGAAATATCATGCTGTATCAGATGGGATGGAACATTTGCAGAGGGGAATCTGGTAACAGAGCCATTTCCCTTTCACACCTCCGCTGCCCACGGATGTTGCACAAATCAATTAATGTGCTTGGCTGCTTGTTTTTTTCTCAAAACGAGCTCTTCAAAGGCAGACGATACCGATGCATGCAAATTGCCACGCTCACACACCTGCAGCGCACCTGTGCCCCTTGCATCATCATGCCACCTCTGCAGTCCCAGCCCTTGTCCTGCATGAGCGTCCTTGGAAAGATTGACGGTGCGGCTCAGGTGCTGACTCCACAGGTTCTCCCTCTCTGCGCTGCGCTTGCCAGCACATGTTTCTTAACCTCCAGCCTCCTTTCTCTGAGCACCACTGCTGCATTCTCAAAGCCATCTCCTGCCCTGATTCATGGGATCACAGCGCTGGAGAGCACCGAGGGCTGGTGTCGCCAAGTCCAGTCCTTGGGCCCAAATCCTTGGCAGCTGAAGAGACTGAGCTCACAATGAATAAGGCTGTCAATGGCCGCTAGTCAATCACAGCTGGTGAGAGAGATGTTGTTCATCCGGCTGGCCACTATGCTAACAAGATGTGAGGCTAGATGAGCCTTTGGTTTGATCCTACAGGGCTTACATTCTTGTGAGTTACAGATCAAGAACATATGCAACATATGAAGCTCCATGTACCATCATTCCCAACCACTGGCTTTCATCATTCTTGTTATTCTTTATTTAAACACCTGTATATGGGGGGGGACGCGGGTGGCGCTGTGGGTTAAATCACAGAGCCTAGGACTTTCTGATCAGAAGGTTGGCGGTTCAAATTCCCACAATGGGGTGAGCTCCCATTGCTTGGTCCCAGCTCCTGCCAACCTAGCAGTTTGAAAGCACGTCAAAGTGCAAGTAGATAAATAGGTACCGCTCCTTCGGGAAGGTAAACGGCGTTTCCGTGCGCTGCTCTGGTTCGCCAGAAGCTGCTTAGTCATGCTGGCCACATGACCTGGAAGCTGTACGCCGGCTCCCTCGGCCAACAGAGCGAGATGAGCGCCGCAACCCCAGAGTCGGCCACGACTGGACCTAATGGTCAGGGGTCCCTTTACCTATATACCGATTTTATTAATCTGGAAGCTGTTTGCAGTACACCTGTCACCACTGTCATTGGCATCTATTTGTCTCAAGAGAGCCATCCGTCCTCCCTTGTTCTCTTAGAATGACAACAGTGCCCACCTAAGAGGTGCTGGAACTGAGTTCTGGTGAGTTCCCATGAAAGTAAGCCCAGTAAGTCCATTTAGTTCAGTGGCACTTTTGCTCAAGGAACTACGTGCAGCAGGAGGCAGGCAATGTGGTTCCCTAAAGATGTTGGAATACTTCATTTCCCATCATCCCCAGCCAGCATGGCCAATGGCAAGAGATGATGGGAGATGGAGTCCACAACATCTGAAGAGTACCATGTTGGCTACTGCCATTGTATAGGACAGTAGCTTAAATGAATACAATTTTTAATTATTAATTTTTTAAAAAACAAAACAAAACCTGATGGTGTGCAATGCAAAATAAATTTATTACCCCAATGGTGAATGGCCATATTACCCATCATTTGCCAGATTAAAATTGATGTCCCCTTTAGATAGCTAGTATATTGTGCTCAAATGTAAGCAAGCGCATTCTGACCATTCTGACCTGTCCACCCAAATCATTCCCAGGATTCTAACTATGATTTGGCAGTCTAAGCCACCTGTCAATCATGCTCCATCTGTTTTTACCGAAGGGTGGAGTTGGGCTGTTGTCCAAACTCCACCCTCAATCCTTGCCCAGTTCCCACCCACCCGCTGTAGGGCAGATTAAAGAGCGGGCACCCAGCCATTGCTTGGATGGTTACACCTACGCCATCCATAATCCCCAAAATTTATGTGCACAGATGCTCAACCCAGCTAAGACTCCAAGATCCTTTAGCAGTGATTCCTTTATTGCCTGGGGTTGGGTTGGAAGAGCCTTTGGGTCCCTTCCAACTGTACAATTCTATGGTTCCATGATTGACAGAAGCTAGTCACTTGTGTCGGCAAGATAGTCAACAGTCCAGAATGGGGCTAGGAGGGTTTGCCACCCCCAGGTCCTGAATCAGCAGCACCAGCACATGACTATAGTCCTGAATTAGACATTCAGGGGGAAAAGAATACAAGGCAAAGTTGCCCTAAGTGATTTGGCAGCAATCTTGAATCCCAGGCTGGCTCCAAAGTTTCCTCTTTTGCATGGCTATGAAGATCATATCTCTGATTTGAATTTCTATTCTCAGAGAAGGACCTGTTTGCTACACTTAGATTTCAATCAATGCCCACAGCAGTTCTTTAAAAAAAGAGGGGGGCGACAAAGAACCTTCCTTTTGACCAGTTGAATCGCTGTCTTCACATTGATTTTTAGCCGAACCTCTTATCTCAGAGTCAACCTTCAGTCAGACCAATAGCAAGCAGCCTATTTGCTAGGAGGTGAAGAAAAGGATATTACCCAAAATGTTGCCCTGTTTGCAAGGTGATATAATCCTGTTATCGGGATTATCATAACAATATTGAGTGTGCCTATTGCGCTGCTGAATGTTCAAAGAGTTTTACATGCATCAACCCCTCTAATAGCAAACTCAGGTGGCAAGTGTCGACAGATATGGACCCCAAACAGGGCTACCAAGGAGTAACAGGGAGGGACCAGCATGCCTGAAGGAACCCTGGGGTTTGGCTAAGGAAACTGAGAGAATCTGAAATCGACATGTTCACATATCCTTAGGTATGGTGGGGAGAGAAATGCAGGATGGCACAACTCCAGGACTTCTTTAAGAGCAGGGGTACTGGCGCCATTTGCCAGAGTATAGGCTTCCCACTTCATCCCATCAGTGTAAACAGGACCACTTCTTTGCAAGATTGTTTGCATTCCTGATGAACTCCATTTCTCCGCCTCTCCTGGTATGCCCCACGGAGGAAGAAGAAGAAGAAGAGTTTGGATTTGATATCCCGCCTTTCACTCCCCTTCAGGAGTCTCAAAGCGGCTAACATTCTCCTTTTCCCTTCCTCCCCCACAACAAACACTCTGTGAGGTGAGTGGGGCTGAGAGACTTCAGAGAAGTGTGACTGGCCCAAGGTCACCCAGCAGCTGCATGTGGAGGAGCGGAGACACGAACCCGGCTTCCCAGATTACGTGACTACCGCTCTTAACCACTACACCACACTGGAGGAGTGTAAGGTCCACAAATAACAACACTTTGGAGGTTCCAAGCTGCAAGGTGGTTAGATTGGTCTCAACCAGGGCCAGGGCCTTTTCAGTACTGGCCCTGACTTGGTGGAACGCTCTGTCACAAGAGACCAGGGCCCTGCGGGATTTGACATCTTTCCGCAGGGCCTGCAAGACAGAGCTGTTCTGCCTGGCCTTTGGTTTGGACTCAGACTGACCCTTATGTTTCCACCCCCTTATGGTTTTGATCTATGGGCTACTATTAAAATGAGGCTGCATTTTAAATTGTATTTTAACCCGTATTTTAACTGGTTTTTTGTTTGTTTGTTTGTTTGTTTGTTTCCCCCTATTATGTTTTATTGTAATTTTATTGGTGTTAGCCGCCCTGAGCCCGGCTCTGGCCGGGGAGGGCAGGGTATAAATTAAAAATAATAATAATAATTATTATTATTATTATTATTATTATTATTATTATTATTATTACTATTACTATTATTATTACTATTATTATTACTATTATTACTATTATTACTATTATTTCAGCTGTCTGGGGGGAAATTGTGCTATAGTTCTGTGTGCTTTAACAGTTGAACCTATGCAGTCAGAAGTTAGCACCGCTGAGCTCCATGGATCTGACCCCCAGGAAACAATGCACGGGATTGCATTTACTTGAAAATAGTTCACTGAGGCACAGTCTCGCAAGGCTTTGAGGAACCAAAGCTATGGGTAAGTTTGTCATCACACTAGAACCCGTGGACACCCAGCGATGACTAATGTTGTAAGATTCAGGACAGGTGAGATGAAGGACTCCATCACAGAACACATAGGGAAGCTTTGGAGCTCGCTCCCATCGGAGGCAGTAAGAGAGGATTCCATTGATTCATGGAGGAGAAGGCTATCTTTGGCTTGTAGCTACGATGGCTGTGGTCTGCTCCTGAAATCCAGCTGTTGGATACCACAGAAGGGGAGAGTGTTATATGCTCAGGTTTCCTGTTTGCAGGTTTTCCAGGAACATCTGGTGTGCTGGGCCCGGGGGTAACCCATGAAACGCGGTCCATAATCCAAAGGTTCCACTGGAAGTCAGTCCGACAGGGCCAAGGCAGGACACAAGGCAGGAAACCAGGCAAGGACAGGTACAGGTTCTCAGGCAGAATCTAGCATACAGCAATGTTGCTCCCACAACCTGGGGTGGGGTCCAACAGCCTTTTATCTTTGTCAGGGTAGCGGTCGGTCCTGATCCCCCGGCAACTCACCTCCCTGTTTCACCCGAAGGCGAGCCCTCCTCCTGCGAGTACTCAGGTCTCTCCTTCTCTCAGAGACGTTGGTGGGTTATTAGACCCAGGGGCTGCCTCAGCCTCCCCTGACCAAGCCAGTAGTGGAGCAGCTGTGAGTGATGGTCCAGCTAAAGGCAACGAGGTAATCCCCACATCTGGAGCCAGGACAGGCTCAGGCCCCTGATTCGGCCCAGCTGGTGTTTGTTGCAGGGGAACCTGTGCAGACTGGGACTCTTCAGGATCAGGCCCCAGCCTTGGTTCAGATGATGCCTGAGGCAAAGGATCCAGTGTGGACTGAGTCTCCTCTGGTTCCGAGTCCGAGCCCGAGTCCCAGGCCATCACATCTGCTTGGCCACTGTAAGAAAGGACACCAGACTAAATAGGCACTTGGCATGATCCAGCAGTCTGTTCTTATATTAAAGAAAGATTAACACACTCACCAACAAGAATCTGTGATGGTGAAAGAAGAGCTATGTTTGCTCCTGATCCCTTCTGAGATGCCTCACACTGGCTTTGCAGGTTCTTCTGGTTGATCTACCAACCCTCAGCCTCTCCAACTTGCTGCTTCCTTATTGCTCCTCACCTTTTGCATCCTTTGAAGGACAACATTCTGGTCATACTCCTGAACAAAGCAGAGAAGGCTGTGTTTCCTTTGACTCAGCCCCCAACGCGGCAAAGCGAGACGAAGGTCAGGGCCCCATAGCCAGTAAAGATGAGAACAAACGAGTTGGATGACATCAGGAATGGAACCACCGAGTTTGGACTGGTCTGCTCCAGCCAAAGACCTCCTCAAAAAACCCCAAAGCAATGGAGGTAATGACTCTGCTGTTAATGGGCCAGGAAGTCATAGTGCCTAAGCAAAGATTTGGACGAAAGGGAAGAGGCAGTTCTGCTAAGGAACTCAATTACCCATGAAATATCAACAAAACAGAAATGCTCAATCATCTAAAGAGATAAGGCCATAGCACTGAGAGTTCAGTGCACCGCAAGGAAATAAGCACACAATAGGGAGAAAGGTGGATTAATCTACGAACGCAGGTGAATAGAGTAACCTTCTATGCTTTCCCTTTACAGCAAAGTTTATTTTTTGGGACACAGAGGGGTGGAGGTCCCTGGCCTTTAAAATACTCAATGGAGGGTTGGGCCAGGCAAAAGCTATGGTCAGGCAAAGAATCACAGAAACCGAGAGACAACAGGACTGCTCAAGGTGCCCCAACTATAAAATTGGAGAAATCAAGAGATATATAGCCGCACGGCAGCATATCTTTTCTTTCTCGTATCCAAAAATGCAAGAAGGGCTTTTACACTCGCCAGAAGTTCGGCTCTGCCCTCGCCGGTCCTGGAAGGATCCTTTAAAAAAGTCCCATATGCTCCGAGACTTTGTGCCTGTTCATTGGGGGACATAGGAAGCCCAGAGCACTTGTTCTTTAGATGTCCTTTTTATGAAGAGGCACGTAGTGAGACCATTGATCCCCTGCTGGTGAGGCTCGCTGACCTCCCAGAAAAGCAAGAATTTGACCTTTTCCTGTTAGGCAATGATCATAAGACGACCCGGATGGTTGCCAGATTCTGTGTACAGATCTGTAGGCACAGACCATCCCCCAACCCAAACTAGTCCGTTAAGAAAATCCCCAAACTCGGTTCCATGGATGACTCTGGGTCATCTCTCTACGGTTGCTTATCTTAAATTTTTATGTGTCTATACACTTATCACATAAATTTTAAATTTATTGTTGTACATTGCTTTAAATGTTTGTTTTCCTTCTGGGATTGTACCCCCAAGTGTGTTTTATAAGCTGGTCTCCGACTGTAATAAACCTATCTATCTATTCAAGGGAGGGGGGGTTGGTTTATCAAGCACAGTATTTTGAACATTGACCAGCAGTGACTCTCCAAAGTTTGAGGTAGAAGTCTCTCCCAGTCCTGACTGGAGATATGGGGAGTTGAACCTGGAACCTTCTGCACATAAAGCAGATCCTCTCACTGAACTACACCCTCAAATTTCCAAAACCAGAGCTTTTTTTTCCAGGGGGAGCTCACAGGAACTCCATTCTGGCACTCTCAGATGGGTTCCAGCACCTCTCAAGTGGGCGCCACTGATATTCTAAGAGAATGAGGGAGGTGTTCATGATGATTTCTGGCACCTCTTTTTCTAGAAAAATAGCACTGTCTAAAACTGTACAAATTTAGCAAATTCAAATCTAGGAACATAAGGCACTGTTTTAGCCTGAAGTCAGAAATTTTCCGAGCACAGTTCAAAGTGTTGGTGCTGACCTTTAAAGCCCTAAATGGCCTCAGCCCAGTATACCTGAAGGAGCGTCTCCACCCCCATCGTTCAGCCCAGACATTGAGGTCCTCCTCCAAGGGTCTTCTGCTGGTTCCCTCACTGCGACAAGTGAAGTTACAGGGAACCAGGCAGAGGGCCTTCTCAACAGTCTATTTGTAACTACTTGTAGAAAGAGAAGGTGACAAATTGTAGGATTGGGCAAGGTAGGAGAGGATCTCTCACCATAAGGTAGGGTTTGGTCATCTCTCCATTATCTCACCACCAGATCTGGACTCTCGTTTTATCTCACTTTCATACTCTGAATCACACTTTCAATGTTCAACCAAACCAGATATGCCAAAGTGATTGCACGCACACATCCAAATATTATCTTTTAAAATTGTTGTAGCCTGCCCTGGGATCGTAAACACACAGACACACCATTAAATGCATTGCTATTGTATGTACAGCTAATTATTATCTGAAACTATAATTATTTACATATACATTAAAAAATGGCAACCACTGTTTTGTTTGTTTGTTCATGTGACTGTTTAAAAGGTGTTCTTAATAGTGCTGACATGTTATATTTTTTATTTTTAATGTATTGTGTTGTTTTACTACTCTGTTGTTGGCCGAAGAGGGCTTCTTTGAAGAGCAGAAGAGATACCTGACTGCATCACTGTGCAAGGTCCCCATATCGGTTTGGGCCCAGATCCAAGTCAGAATCAGAGCAGGCCCACTCCAAACTGCTGGATAAGGCCTCAGATTGGATTGGGGGTATGGGGCGTTCAGAGTCTAATGTGTACTCCCTTTGTATATATGAACATACAGAGAGCCCTCCTGAATCAGAGCAGATGGTCATCTAGTCCAGCTGTTGTACAGAGAAACAGTCTCCCTCGGGAGAGAGTGGACTCTCCTTCCTTAGAGGCTTCCAAGCAGAGGTTGGGTGGCCTTCTGTCATGGATGCTTTAGCTGAGATTCCTGCATTGCAGGGGGTTGGACTAGATGACCCTCAAGGTCCCTTCCAACTCAACAGTTCTTTGACTCTATGATCCTGTTCTCACAGATGCTGATGGGAAACTCACAAGCAGAAGCAGAGCACAATAGTACACTAGCCCCTTGTGATTCCTAGCAACTGGTATTCAGACACATATTACCTCTAATCCTTTTTAAAGCCCCCTACAGTAGGGGGGCTTTTAACCCTACCTCAGGTTAAGTGCTTAATTCGTTCCAGAGGTCTGTTCTTAACCTGAAACTGTTCTTAACCTGAAGCACCACTTTAGCTAATGGGGCCTCCTGTTGCTGCCGCGCCACTGGCGCATGATTTCTGTTCTCATCCTGAAGCAAAGTTCTTAACTTGAAAGAGTCTGTAACCTGAAGTGTATGTAACCTGAAGCGTATGTAACCTGAGGTACCACTGTATTTTGGTAGGCATCCTTACTTCTGGGAGCAGTTTCTTCTGCGTGTCCTGAATCTTCCAACGTTCAGCTTCACTGGACATCTATAAATTTCCACGACACAGAGAAGTTCTTTTCCTCCCCAGCAATGAAGTGCTCCAGAGAAATGAATAATTTTCAGAGAAATTGTCCCTCCCAAACAGTCGGGGGTCCTGGCATGTGTGCATGTTTGCACGTTTCCCTTTCCTGATCTAGTGATATTACTGTTTGTTTATTTTCCCTCTCTCTCTCTCTTTTGGCACATCAAGTACCTTAGATTATTATATGTCAGTTGAGAAACTCTCGACAGCTCCTTGTCATGGGTGTATAAAATCTTCTGTAATGCTGTAATACTGTATCATTGATATCTCCCTGAGATAACACCTAAGTGTCTCTACTGGCTATATAATCTGAAGCAAAAGTTAACAAAAAGAAGAGATCTTTTAGTAAAAACACAGCCCTTTAAAAATAAAATAAAAAGGAAAGTAACTGGTGTCACTCTTTTCCAGACAGTGGCGTAGCGTGGGTTGTCAGCACCCGGGGCAAGGCAAGTAATTTGCGCCCCCTAACCCGTGGATTTGCGCCCCCTAACCCTAACCCCCAGATGTTGCGCCCGGTGTGGCCAGCCCCCTCTGCACCCCCCACGCTACGCCACTGTTTCCAGATAGTGGTCTAGATAAGCAGATTTAGATGTCGTCCTAACAGCAAAAGACAACACAGCCCTTTTCTTCAATTGCTTCTGTATTCCTGAGTTAACTGGGTCCATCGGCTTTCTAAATGCTGTTTGCAAACGACCAGAAATCCTCTGTTCTGACATTCTAGAGTCGGTCCCAGACAGATGGCTTGCCCTATTCAAATTACCATACCTGATGGGACTATACCAGCACAGTCTCCTGGTGTTGTGTGCACCCATACTTAGATCTGGGTTGTTCATTTTGGGCTGCACACCTAAATTTCGCGAATCTAAAAAAAATGAAAAGGGGTTGATGCCCTTCTCTTTAGCAATTTTCCATGCTTGGGAGCATGGCTTGCTATCTGGATAGCTGGGGAAACATCTTATCCCAATTGTCATGAACACACCAGGTCCAAGTGTAATCTCAGAAGAGTCAACTGAGTGATGGGGGCCAGAGGCTTGCTAGAGCCATCGGGAGATAATTGCTTGGTTTTTTTGGTTGGCGGTTCAAATCCCCGCGACAGGGTGAGCTCCCGTTGCTCGGTCCCTGCTCCTGCCAACATAGCAGTTCGAAAGCACGTCAAAGTGCAAGTAGATAAATAGGTACCACGCCAGCGGGAAGGTAAACGGCGTTTCCGTGCACTGCTCTGGTTCGCCAGAAGCGGCTTAGTCATGCTGGCCACATGACCCGGAAGTTGTACGCCAGGTCCCTCGGCCAGTAAAGTGAGATGAGTGCCGCAACCCCAGAGTCGTCCACGACTGGACCTAAAGGTCAGGGGGCCCTTTACCTTTACCTTTACTGTGTTATCAAGCCAGGAACCTGGACTCCTAAGACCAATGTTCAGTTCTCATTTTGCATCATCTCTTCTCTTATGCATCCAGGACTTTGCAAAGGCGAAGATGTTCAGGTGTTGAAGTCTCACAGTTATTTGTTGCTCATGCATAACAAACCTGTTGAGCACGACTGACTGTGGCTCTTCATTCTGCATAGATATTAAAACAAGGAAGGAGGTGATTGTGACACCTTGTCACATCAAAAAACCAGGTTACTAGGTGTCTTGGATTTACAGAAGCCATCCCAGTTTCTGATTTGATCCCAGAATGTCCCACTTTTCCTTAGGACATCCCTATTTTCATCGGAGAAATGTCAAGGCCTTGGGGCTATGCCACCCCTGAGCCAAGAAGAGAAGTAGCTATACAACCTTTAGAAGACATCTGAAGCCAGCCCGGTATAAGGAAGCCTTTTTTAAGCTTTAAGGTTTTATTATGTTTTTATATATGTTGGAAGCCTCCCGGGGTGGCTGGGGCAACCCTGTCAGATATGTGGGGTATTATTATTATTATTATTATTATTATTATTATTATTATTATTAAATAGGACGTCCCTATTTTCATCAGAGAAATGTTAGAGGGTATGAAAGGTATGCCTGTACGGATTTCCTCAGAAAGGAAAAGAACTCCCCATTGATCAAATTAGCTAACCCCATTATAAATTTGGTCCAGACCCATTCAAGGGACACGGGTGGCGCTGTGGGTTAAACCACAGAGCCTAGGACTTGCCGATCAGAAGGTCAGCGGTTCGAATCCCCGCAACGGGGTGAGCTCCCGTTGCTCTGTCCCTGCTCCTGCCAACCTAGCAGTTCGAAAGCACATCAAAGTGCAAGTAGATAAATAGGTACCACTCCGGCAGGAAGGTAAACGGCATTTCCGTGCGCTGCTCTGGTTCGCCATAAGCGGCTTAGTCATGCTGGCCACATGACCCGGAAGCTGCACACCAGCTCCCTCGGCCAATGAAGCGAGATGAGCGCCACAACCCCAGAGTCGGTCACGACTGGACCTAAAGGTCAGGGGTCCTTTTACTTTACTAGACCCATTCAAGCTGGACCTATCAGAATTCACAAAAAGCTCTGCTGATCAGGTCAGTGACCCATCTAGTGCAGCATCCTGTTCTCACAGTGATCACCCTGATGCCTGTGAGAGACCCTCAAGGAGGACCTGAGCAGAAGAGCACATGGCTCTCCTGAAGTCTCCAGCAACTCGTAACTGGAATCATGTAGTGGAGGCAGAGCATTGGAGACCTGCCCAGCCTCTTCCCCAAGGGTAGGGGAGAGAAAACCTTATTTTGGAGTAGAGGGAGGCTAACAGCTAACAGAGGGGGGGGGGTTCCCTGCAAGTACCATGGAGTCTGGTCCATTAGGGTGATTGCACCACCAATCACAGCCTGCCCTCTGCCAGCCTTCCCCCTGCCTGGTGTTTATCGGCCTCTCTTGGCTATGGCTCCCTGCTGTGATGGCCTGGGACTCAGGCTCGGATTTGGAACCAGAGGAGACTCAGTCCGCACCAGATCCTTTGCCTCAGGCATCATCTGAACCAAGTGTGGGGCCTGATCCTGAAAAGTCCCAGTCTGCACAGGTTCCCTTGCAACAAACACCAGCTGGGCCAAGTCAGGTGCTTGAGCCTGCCCTGGCTCCAAATGCAGGGATTACCTCGTTGCCTTCAGCTGGGCCATCACTTACAGCTGCTCCACTACCAGTTGGGTCAGGGGAGGCTGGGGAGGCCTCTGGGTCTAGTAACCCACCAATGTCTCCCGAGCTGCAGAGACTGAGGTCTGAGAGAAGGAGAGACCTGAGTACTCACAGGAGGAGTGCTTGCCTTCGGGTGAAACAGGGAGGTGAGTCGTTGGGGGATCAGGACCGGCCGTTACCCCGACAAAGATAAAAGGCTGATGGACCTCGCCCCAGGTTGCGGGAGCAACATTGCTGTATGCCAGATCCTGCACCTGTCCTTGCCTGGTTTCCTGCCTCATATCCTGCCTTGGCCCTGTCGGACTGACTCCTAGCAGAACCTCCAGATTCTGGACTGGTCTTGGACCGCATTTCAAGGGTTACCCCTGGGCCCAGCACACCTGCCTTCTGCCCTGCAAGTGCCAATGGGTGCCAGTCACCACTACTGCAGAAGATGTTTTGCAGAGCCTCTCCATGGCTTCAAATAAAGCATGGAGCCATGTGTCAAGCCCAAGAATACCAGGCAGGAAATGATACCCTGTGTGGCCTTTCTAACCAAGGAGAAGCCTCTGTCATTTGTTATAGTCCTCTCCCTGGTTAAGCCTCCCTGTCCCCATTGGGGAAGAAACTGGGATGAAGATGGACTTTTTGTACATTCAAATGGAGCATTCCAAAAGCCCGACTTCTATTTTTTTCAGTGGAGAAAGCTGCTGTGAGCTAGCACATCCCCACCCAAGCCTATAAGGTCAATGCCAACATCTTTTAAGTCCAAGACAAGAGGGAGCCAGTAATGGAAATCTGGCGTGATCTGCTCCTCTCTTTGGGAGGTGGGCCAACATCTGAACACATGTTAAACTAATCTAGCCTCAAGTCTAAGCAATCGTGAATGAATGGCTCGTTGAGCGGGAGACAATTAGCTGGTAGAATTAATGGTTACTGGCTTAAATAACATTGTGAAAGGAAGAGGAAGACGGAAAGGAGAGCTCTCTCAACATCTGAGATAGCTAAATGAAACCTGCACCTTCAGAAGGGGTGCACCACTGAATCCCAGATGCTGCTGGGATTGAAAAGGGCCAGTCTAGTCATCCACTGCCCTCAGTTTTCAGACTACCATGTGCAAAAACTAAAGAGGTGCTTGAGAAGTCGTAGGAAATTTGAGGAGGGCTTTTAGCTTCTGCTGAGGGCAGAGCTGACAGCTGTCTAGGAGGACATGAAGCAGTGGCATGTTGGAGGGACAAATTTTTTTGGTTTTGTTCTGAAGAGATGTATTATCTTTCTACAGTGGACACTTAGGCTGAGAATGTGATCCATGCGGGAGGCACATTTGCAACCCACAAGATAAAGGGACCCCTGACCATTAGGTCCAGTCGCAGATGACTCTGGGGTTGCAGCGCTCATCTCGCTTAATTGGCCGAGGGAGCCGGCGTACAGCTTCCGGGTCATGTGGCCAGCATGACTTAGCCGCTTCTGGCGAACCAGAGCAGCACACGGAATCGCTGTTTACCTTCCCGCCGGAGCAGTACCTATTTATCTACTTGCACTTTGACGTGCTTTCGAACTGCTAGGTTGGCAGGAGCAGGGAGGAGCAACAGGAGCTCACCCCGTCGTGGGGATTCGAAACGCTGACCTTCTGATCAGCAAGTCCTAGGCTTGCACCCGCGTCCCTTGTCTGCACACATGCGGGTCGCAATTTCGTGTCTCTGCACATGCGTGAGTGCCAAAACCCACAAGTAGCCAATTCCAGTACTTCCAGGTTTTGGCGCATCCATAACCCGAAAATGCGCAACCTGAAGCATCTGTAACCCGAGGTATGACTGTATTTAAATTATGGCCATTGTTGCTAAGTTTGCGACTATACCAGGGGTGAGTCGAGGTATATATTGCACACTGGTCAGAGCAGGAGGTGGCCAAAGTGCCCATTGACCACTCAAGAACACACACAGTTGGAGGTAGCCATGGTTCTGAATAGCAGTTGTTGGAAACCACAGGCGGGGAGAGTACTTTTGTGCTAGAATCTTGCCTGCTGGTTTCCCATCTGGTTGGCCACTGTGAGAACAGGATCCTGAAGTAGATGGGCCATTGGCCTGATCCAGCAGGCTCTTTGTATGTTCTCACATGAATATTCATGTGTGGCCTCCAGAGAGACACGAACATAGAATCATAGAGTTGGAAGAGACCACAAGGGCCATCGAGTCCAACCCCCTGCCAAGCAGGAAACACCATCAGAGCACTCCTGACATATGGTTGTCAAGCCTCTGCTTAAAGACCTCCAAAGTAGGAGACTCCACCACACTCCTTGGCAGCAAATTCCACTGTCGAACAGCTCTTACTGTCAGGAAGTTCTTCCTAATGTTTAGGTGGAATCTTCTTTCTTGTAATTTGGATCCATTGGTCCGTGTCCGCTTCTCTGGAGCAGCAGAAAACAACCTTTCTCCCTCCTCTATATGACATCCTTTTATATATTTGAACATGGCTATCATATCACCCCTTAACCTCCTCTTCTCCAGGCTAAACATGCCCAGCTCCCTTAGCCGTTCCTCATAAGGCATCGTTTCCAGGCCTTTGACCATTTTGGTTGCCCTCCTCTGGACACGTTCCAGTTTGTCAGTGTCCTTCTTGAATTGTGGTGCCCAGAACTGGACACAGTACTCCAGGCGAGGTCTGACCAGAGCAGAATACAGTGGCACTATCACTTCCCTTGATCTAGATGCTATACTCCTATTGATGCAGCCCAGAATTGCATTGGCTTTTTTAGCTGCCGCGTCACACTGTTGGCTCATGTCAAGTTTGTGGTCAACCAAGACTCCTAGATCCTTTTCACATGTACTGTTCTCAAGCCAGGTGTCACACATCTTGTATTTGTGCCTCTCATTTTTTTTGCCCAAGTGCAATACTTTACATTTCTCCCTGTTAAAATTCATCTTGTTTGTTTTTGCCCAGTTCTCTAATCTGTCAAGGTCGTTTTGAAGTGCAAAGGCATCTAGAGGACTGGTAAATGCTAATAAAGCAATTATAATGCTACTGTGTACAATTCAACAATGTCAACCTTATTGCAGATAATAATAATAATAATAATAATAATAATAATAATAATAATAATAATAAATTTAATTTATACCCCACCCTCCCCCAGCCAAGACCAGGCTCAGGGCGGCTATCACCAGGTATAAAAAAATTGATTAAAATACAACTTAAAAACAAGATTAAAATACAACATTAAAATGCAGCCTCATTTCAGTAGAAACTCAAATAATAATAATAATAAATTATTTATACCCCACTCTCCCCAGCCAAGACTGGGCTCAGGGCGGCTAACAACCAATAATAAAAACAAGTTGATTAAAATACAATTTAAAAGATTAAGATACAACATTAAAACAATTAGGGAGCAATCTCTTCATAGGAGGAGAAAGGAAAAAGAAACAGGGGGAGGGAATCAAACTGATTCTGAGCCAAAGGCAAGGTGGGACAACTCTGTCTTACAGGCCCTGCGGAAAGAGATCAGATCCCACAGGGCCCTGATCTCAAGAGACCAAATCAAAAACTTTTGGGGGATGAAAATGTCGAATCTTCACCAAGGCCAATGAGATGAGTGATGGGAAACCTCTGGCCCTTCAGGTCTTCCACCAACCACAGCCAGCATGGCCAGTGGGCGGGGACTATGGGAGATGTGACGAATCTATAAGCAAATCCATCAATTCACAGAGTTTATCCTCCCCCCCCCCCACATTAAATTCCGTTCTCCATATTTCCAGTTCAGACTATTGTACAGATTTTTGCAAGGCAATTTCCCCCTAATATGATGCACTTTTGTACATTGTTTTCACTTGCATCTGCTTTTTGTTCACGCTAGTATATCTATTGTTGCACACATTACTTGGCCTCGATAACTGCATTTCAAAATTCAGAAAAGGGCAGATTCTGAAGGGTGGTTGTTTTTCAGACCCTGTATTACACACACACACAAACACACACACACACACACACAGAATTTTAACTGATAAAGGTTCCCCTCTAAGTGCAAACCAAATTGAGCTTCTCCTCCAACCCCATCAACAACACCTGGACTATCCTGGCAGCCCTGTTCAGGGAAGTTTTTAACGTGTGACATTTTGATGTATTTTTAATCTTTGTTGGAAGCCGCCCAGAATGGCTGGGGAAACCCAGCCAGATGGGCGGGGTACAAATAATAAATTATTATTATTATTATTATTATTATTATTATTATTATTATCCTAGGTGCCCCATCCATGAGCTGGATTCATCCTAGTTTGGATGGCATTCCATCCCCATCTCTCCATTCCATGCCCCCTTAGGCCATCCACACACAAAAAAAATCATTTCATACCCAGAGCCAGTGTGGTGTAGTGGTTAAGAGCGGTAGTCACGTAATCTGGGGAACTGGGTTCGCGTCCCCGCTCCTCCACATGCAGCTGCTGGGTGGCCTTGGGCCAGTCACACTTCTCTGTAGTCTCTCAGCCCCACTCACCTCCCAGAGTGTTTGTTGTGGGGGAGGAAGGGAGAGGAGATTGTTAGCCGCTTTGAGACTCCTGAAGGGGAGTGAAAGGCGGGATATCGAATCCAAACTCTTCTTCTTCTTCTTCAGAGTCAGGACAGAGCATGGCTGAATTTTGACATTATTTTATTTTAAGCCCCCCCTGCATTGATTAGCTGGCAATAAATAGCTCTCTCTGGTTGGCAATCATAAGTCACCGTTCAAGGGTTCACTGCAGTCGCAATGCCAGTAGTTCTCCCACCTCACCACATAGGCTTGCCTAAAACGTGTTTCAGCCTGCCTGCTTTCCCGTTTAACAGCACAGCTTCGAGGGAGATGGGGGAAGAGGGAGACGTGATCCTCCTTAGCCAATCTCCCGGCTCCCTTTGCCTTGCCCGTTTTATGGGAGAAACGAACAGTGCTGGAGAATTGGCCGTGAAATGAAATCTGGCTGAGTGATGCACACCCACCTCTGATGGGATGCAAGTGCATTTGCTCCTGGCTAATTTATGGTGCCTTCAGTAGGGCACAGAACCAAAAAAAAAGTGGAGTAAATAAAAAAAAGGAAGGGAGAGGCTCTCAAAATGGGGAGGGGGGGAATCACCTGCAGGAAAGATGTTCCAGCGATCTCTTCCAGCAGCTCAACACCCACACATATGTACACCCCTCCTTGTCCGTTCCCATTCAAAAGATGCTTGGGCACCATGCAACTTTTTTTCATCTTGGCTGTGTTATTACGCCGGGTCCTGTTTTATATTCAGCCCTGGCTGCTTGTAGCCTACTTAGAATTTCCGGGGTCGACTTTATTTTCGCTCCGTGACACACGGTGTGCTTTAATAGGCAGAGTGGGTGGAGAGGGAAGGAGCAAGCGTTCCAAGCGATGGGAACTCCTGTAGGCGGTCGCTTTTGCCATGGGCTTGCTGTTGCCCTGCCAGTGAGTGAGGCCGCCACTTGGGATGGATCCAGGACGTTCTCAGATATGCACACCTGGAATGAAGGAAGGGGAAAGCTCAGGCCAGTTCAATGGAATGAGCCCAGCACCTGGCTAAGTTGTTTTTATTAATTGCACCTAGAGGCTCAGCCTTTCTCCGTGTGCCGTTCTTCCACTCCCCTTGTATTCTGACAGCAATCCCATGAAATAGGGTAGGTGGCCGTGGTGGATGGTGCCCATTGGGGCTAGCAGGGCGTAAGGCAGGAGGCCAACAGTAGGTGGAGCCAGAGCCAGTGACAGGTGCAGCCAATTAGGTCCAGTTTGGTTCCCATCCTCTTCCCTGAAGAGTTTTTCAAGGGTGACACAGACTAAGGAAGGGGAAGACTGACAAGCAATGTGATTGGTAAATGTAAATAAGGCAGCAGTGCCCAGTTTGGGAGGGTTGCCATATTTTATTTTTATTTTTTTTGGCCAAGTTATTGAGTTTGGAGGTATTTTTATTGAAATTCGCCAAAATCTACACTACCGACTTGGGTTGCCATACATCCAGATTTTCCCAGAAATCTTTGCGATTTCCACCCGGACAGTGTTTACAAGGGCTGAATACTGGCTATGTCCAGGCAACCCTACTGTTTGACCTAATGGTCCAAGCGCTGTCATGAGAAAAGGGTAGACTGTAGCTCATTGTCCACTTTCAATGCAGGAGGCTACAGGTTCATCCCCTTGGTAAGACTTGGAATGCCCCCTTTGTGAAACCCTGAAAAGCTGCTAGAACTCACTATAGCCCAGCCCTCCTCTTGCTGGCTGGGGCTGCTGAGAATTGCAGTCCAGACATCTGGAGGGCAAGACCCACATGCCAACAGATCTTCTCATCAGGAGAGAGGTGTGGCGTAAGCTCCTTTCTTGATGTGCTTTCAATGCAAAAAATGCTCTAGAACAGAGAGAAGTCCATGGAGGTCCATGGGCCTTCTCCAGTGCCCTGAGCTGTCCCATCCAGTCCACCAGCCCCCCTAAAACCCTCTGCTCTCCTCCCTGTTCTCCTATGCATCTCAGTCACTTTCTGCTGAGTTGAGAAATGGGAATAGGATGACTATGTGTCCTGTTTTATAGAGCACAGCCCTCTTTTTCAGCAGTGAGTTCTCAGTTTGAAAGCCCCCACTGTTTAGGCTGGACAGATGGAGAAGAGGACTAGGCTCTTGCTCCTTTAACAGTTGTGTAGAAGAAGGGGTTTCAGCAGAACTTCTTTTGAACAACCAGCTACACTTCTTGAAATCCATTCTTCAACAAAACTGCCGCAGGTCAAGGAGCTCCATCTTCTTTTCTGTTAGGACACTCAAACTCTGTTTGAAGGGCAGTGCAACCCAAGTCCAGCCTGAAGGCAAGGAACCCCAAGAAGGGAAGGCAGGAAGGGCCTTAAAGTTGGCCATGGACATCCGGGCAGCAGACATTAGCACAGGTGAGATGGAACATAGGAAGCTGCCTTAGACTGAGATGAATTAATGGTCCCGCTAGCTCAGTACAGTATTATCTACACCAGGGGTCAGCAAACTTTTTCAGCAGGGGGCCGGTCCACTATCCCTCAGACCTTGGGGGGTTGACTATATTGGGGGAATGAACAAATTCCTATGCCCCACAAATAACCCAGAGATGCATTTTAAATAAAAGACATATTAAGGTAAAGGTAAAGGGACCCCTGACCATTAGGTCCAGTCGTGGCCGACTCTGGGGTTGCAGCGCTCATCTTGCTTTACTGGCCGATGGAGCCGGCGTACAGCTTCTGGGTCATGTGGCCAGCATGACTAAGCTGCTTCTGACGAACCAGAGCAGCGCACAGAAACGATGTTTACCTTCCCACCGGAGCGGTACCTATTTATCTACTTGCGCTTTGATGTGCTTTCGAACTGCTAGGTTGGCAGGAGCAGGGACCGAGCAACGGGATGTGAACTGCTGACCTTCTGATCAGCAAGTCCTAGGCTCTGTGGTTTAACCCACAGTGTCACCCGCATCACATTATACACATTATACTCATGTAAAAACACACTGATTACTGATCCATGGGCCGGATTTAGAAGGCGATTGGGCCAGATCCTGCCCCCAAGCATTAGTTTGCCTACCCATGATCTACACTGACTGGCAGTCACTCTCCAGAATATCAGGGATGGTTCTCTCCCAGTCCTACCTAGAGTTGGCAGGGCTTGAACCCAGCTCTTTCCCACAGGGCATCACGATGGTGAGATGCATTGCATCTCTATTTAAATGGCAGGAAGTATTTCTGAAATTTGCATCTATGCATATAAGTTAGCATGCCTACCGTTAGGTAAAGTGAGACGTTTGACGCCGGGAGCTCTGATTTTGGGCCTTATGAGAGGGCAGCAAATTGTTAGTTATTTCATTTAGTGCCATTGTTCTTGCACGTTTGCTGTCAAGGTGAGGGTGGCGGGATTCTCTGCCTTCAGTACAATGGATGTTATTTAAACTATTAGCCTTTCAAACAACTAGTGTCTTCAAACAAACCAAATCTGGGCTTTCATTGTGTTGTTTTGTAAAAGGAGCTGCTAATTGAGGAGATTTTATTTCTTCCAGAATGGGTGTTTTGTTTTGCTGGTAATGCTGCAATTTAGAGTGTTTTAAAATATTTCTTTACACTGTTAACTTGTATTTTAACACTGTATTTTGCTTCATGTTTAGAAAATCCTTCAGTGCACATGCACCACTAGTCCTCAATGATATTCTTTCAGAGAAGCTGGTAAAATGTGGACTGGATGAGGTAACTGTTAGGTGGATTTGTAGCTGGTTGACTGATTGAACCCCAAGAGTGTTCACTAATGGTTCCTCATCATCCTAGAGAAAGTGGGATGCCACAAGGTTCTGTCCTGGGCCCATTGTTGCTCAACATCTTTATCAATGACTTGGATGAAAACGTTCAAGGGATGCTCATAAAACTGGCAGGTGACACCAAACTGAGAGAGATAGCCAGTTCCGCTGAAGATAGAATTGGGATTAACTGGAGAACTGGGCCCAAACTAACACAATGCATTTCCATAGGGACAAATGTAAGGTTCTATCTTACTTGGGAAGGAAGAACCAGGTGCACAAATATAAGGTGGGGACACCTGGCTTGCCCGCAGTACATGTGAAAAAGGTCTAGAGGTCTTAGTAGACCACGAGTTTAACATGAGTCAACAGAGTGATGCAGTAGCAAAAAAAAGCCAATGTTATTCAAGGCTGCATCAACAGAAGTATAGTCCAAATCAAGGGAAGTAATAAAGGTAAAGGTAAAGGGACCCCTTACCTCTGGGGTTGCAGAGCTTATCTCGCTTTACTGGCCAAGGGAGCCGGCGTACAGCTTCCAGGTCATGTGGCCAGCATGACTAAGCCGCTTCTGGAGAACCAGAGCAGCACACAGAAATGCCGTTTACCTTCCTGCTGGAGCGGTACCTATTTATCTACTTGCACTGGCGTGCTTTCGAACTGCTAGGTTGGCAGGAGCAGGGACCGAGCAACGGGAGCTCACCCCGTCGTGGGGATTCGAACTGCCGACCTTCTGATTGGCAAGTCCTAGGCTCTGTGGTTTAACTCACAGCACCACCCGCGTCCCAAAGGGAAGTAATATTCCCACTCTATTCTGCCTTGGTCAGACCACATTATGGACTCTGCAATGTGTGCAGAGGAGGGCAACCAAGATGATCAAGGACCTTATGGTGAATGGTTATAGGAATTGGTTACGTTAAGCCTAGTAAAGACGAGACTGAGGGGATATATGACAGCCATCTTCAAATATCTAAAGGGCTTTCACTTGGAGGATGCAGCAAGCTTGTTTTCTCCTGTTCCAGAGGCTAGGATGTGAACCAATGGCTTCAAGTTAACAAAAACGGGGAGCTTGGATGATCATCTTTCATGAACACTTGAGTTCTTTGTCATCAAACTTTATTTTGGTCACAGACTAGCATAGTGCTTGAGTTGAGATTCCTGCATTGCAGGGGGTTGGACTAGATGACCCTCGGGATCCCTTCCAACTTCACGATTCTATGGTTCTATTATAGCTATGCTCTGTCTCCATGTGTAAAGGCAGGACTATGCTTCTGAACATCAGTTGCTGGAAGCCACAGAGGGGGAGTCCTGCTCAGGTCCTGTTTTCAAGCTTCCCACAGGCATCTGGTTGCCCACTGTGAGGTCAGGATAGTGGACTGGATGGCCCTTCTTGTGTTCTAATGTTTAATAGCTAAGTAGAACACCCATGTTCAAAGGCAGCGTGCTGCTAAATTCTAGCTGCTGGGAAGAAGCAGGGAGGGAGGCAATATCTGCATGTCCTGGTTCCGGCCATCCCAAAAGCCTCTGGTGGGACCTTCTGTCTGACCCAGCTGAGCTCCCCCTATGCTCTTACATTAACGAAGATAATGTGTTTTGATAAGTATCGCCTTCCATAATCCTTCAATGTCCCTTTAAGTGGGTTTTGTGTACACTTCCTTACGTTCAGGATGAAAATGCCTGCAGATGCCTTCCACACCCCTGGAGTTTATAACCTCAGCCTGCACAAGTCCAGCATTGAAAGATCTACAGCCTCCAGGCAGTTAAGGGAAGATGAATCATTTTCATAAATGAGTGCAGAGGGAGGTCAGGCCAGGGGACATTGAAGGTTACATGTGTGGCTGAGATAAGACCCCATTCATCCTCCTCTTACTGTCAAGTTGTGATGGGTGAGCTTTGCCTTGAGCTCCTATAAAACATGTTGTTTGCAGAAAACTTGCAGGTGGTTTGTTAAAGTGGGGTGGGGGTGGTAAGGAAGGAAAGAAAGTAAGTAAGGAAGAAAGTCCAAACTGTTACAATGAAATTTATCTCCCCAATAGACAGGTCTGTTTATTAGAAGAGAAACAGGGGGATCTCAGAGAGAAATTCAGCGTTGCTGACTTCCAGCAGCCCCTAAAGTTACCACCTTTGCAACAATTGCACTAAAAATGTCAAAGCTATTTGTATTGATGGCATGTCGAGGAGTAGCTGAACAAGACTGTTAAAAAGAAAAAGAAGTGTGCATGCACAGATGAGAGGAGGGAGGGCGGCTTAGAAGAAGCTGGCTGCCTATACTTTGTAGATGGAAAAGTCTCATTCAGGTTTAGCTGAGGACTGTGGAGAGGGAAATCAAGCTGGATTTGCCATTCTCAAAAAAAGGGTCAAGGGTGCTTTATCAGTGGTGTAGCGTGGGGGGTGCAGGGGGGGCCGGCCGCACCGGGCGCAACATCTGGGGGTTAGGGTTAGGGGGCGCAAATCCACGGGTTAGGGGGCGCAAATCCATGGGTTAGGGGGCGCAAATTACTTGCCTTGCCCCGGGTGCTGACAACCCACGCTACGCCACTGTGCTTTATGATTATGTTTCCCTTAGCAAAAACTGTGCAAAAGGTGTGGCTGTTTTCTGAAGATATTATTATTATTATTATTATTATTATTATTATTATTATTATTACACTCATCTGATTGGGTTGCCACAACCATTCTCGGCAGCTTCCAGCAAATTAAAACATCAAACACATCAAGCATTAAAACAACAAACATTAAACATTAAAAACTTCCTTATACAGGGCTGACTTCAGATGTCTTCTAAAAGTCATATAGTTGTTTATTTCCTTGACATTAGACGGGAGGGCGTTCCACAGGGCAGGCACAGCTACCAAGAAGTCTGCCTGCTTCCCTGTAGTCTCACGTCTTACAATGAGCTGGATTTCACTTAAAAGCACATTTGATTTATACTGTACATTATTTCCTCCAAAGTAATTTGTAGTGTTTCTCCCCCACCACCCCTGGATGCCAAAAGAAAACAAGCTTTCTACTTTTAGGACTTAAGAAGGGTCCTGTGAAAAATTCATATTTCATAGATCTTAGAGATGTCACAATACTCAGGTTACAGAACCACAGAATCTTAGAATTGTAGAGTTGGAAGGGTCTATTCCAATCCCCTGCAATGCAGGAATCTCAACTAAAGCATCCATGATGGATGGCCATCCAACCTCTGCTTAAAAACCTCCAAGGAAGGTTTTTAAGGTCCACCACCTCCTGAGGGAGACCGTTCTGCAGTCAAACAGCTCTTACGGTCAGAAAGTTATTCCTGATGTCTAGCAGAATCTCCTTTCTTGTGACTTGAAGCCGTTGGTTTGTGTCCTACCATCCAGAGCAGGGGAAAACGAGCTGGTTCCCTCTTCCATGTGACAGCCCTTCAGATATTTTATAGATGGTTATAGATCAATATAAATTTATTTATTTATTTATTTATTTCCCGCCCATCTGCCTGGGCTTCCTCAGCCACTCTGGGCGGCTTCCAACAAAATATTACAATACCGTAATACATCAAACATTAAAAGCTTCCCTAAACAGGACTGCCTTCAGATGTCTTCTAAAAGTCTGGTAATTGTTGTTCTCTTTGACATCTGGTGGAGTGCGTTCCACAGGTCGGGTGCCACTACTGAGAAGGCCCTCTGCCTGGTTCCCTGTAACTTGGCTTCTCGCAGTGAGGGAACTGCCAGAAGGCCCTCGGCACTTGACCTCAGTGTCCGGGTAGAATGATGGGGGTGGAGACACTCCTTCAGATATACTGGATCGAGAGCTGGAACATAGAGCTATGGCCCAGGACATTAAATTTGGGGAAACTTAAAATGGCAGGAAGTCACTGAGGATGGGAACCAAGTTTGGCTCCCTTTTCAAAGCAGCCTCGCTGTCCATTGCTAAAGAACATAGGGGGGCCAGATAGAAAGAGCAGTTCAAGGAGGACACTGACAAACTGGAACGTGTCCAGAGGAGGGCAACCAAAATGGTCAAAGGCCTGGAAACGATGCCTTATGAGGAACGGCTAAGGGAGCTGGGCATGTTTAGCCTGGAGAAGAGGAGGTTAAGGGGTGATATGATAGCCATGTTCAAATATATAAAAGGATGTCACATAGAGGAGGGAGAAAGGTTGTTTTCTGCTGCTCCAGAGAAGCGGACACGGAAGAATGGATCCAAACTACAAGAAAGAAGATTCCACCTAAACATTAGGAAGAACTTCCTGACAGTAAGAGCTGTTTGACAGTGGAATTTGCTGCCAAGGAGTGTGGAGGAGTCTCCTGCTTTGGAGGTCTTTAAGCAGAGGCTTGACAACCATATGTCAGGAGTGCTCTGATGGTGTTTCCTGCTTGGCAGGGGGTTGGACTCGATGGCCCTTGTGGTCTCTTCCAACTCTATGATTCTATGATTCCATGAATGGCAATGCAGCTAGGCCGGGCTGGTGAGGGAGCCTTCCAAGCCCCTGTGGTCCCTGGCCAGGACCTGGCGAGGCTGTAGAGGCAGATTTCGGAAAGGTTGACCGGTTTGCCTGCAGTGTGTGCTGAGCCAAGAGGATGCTATAGGGTGCCACAACAATAACAAACAAAAAAAGGTGAGGTTCACAGAAAGCATTGGATTTCGGTGCTGCGCAGGGCAGCCACATAAATGTTAAAGGCCAGAGTGTCAGAGACCAGACTGGAGATTACAGCTCTGACGAGGAATTGTGGGAACCTCCTCCTCTTCCTGCTCCTGACCAGGATCCGGAAGCTGCCTGGGAACAGTGGAGCGGTATAGATTTAGAGAATTGGTTTGCAGAGGGACACAGTTCAGAAAACAGCAGCTGGGCAGAGCTGAGTGGGGAACAGCTAGGAGAAGCAGAACAGGAAGAGAGAGAGATAACTGATTCCCCTTTGCTACAAAGTGTCCAAGGGCAAGGAGAACTAATAAGGTTGCTACGCAGAAGGGTCAGTGGTTGCAGGATCAGGTGGCAAGAAGGGGAAGTGATGGGAAGGACTCAGGGGGAAGTAGGAGGAAAACTTAATTGGGAGCACCTTCACTCCGAGAATGGCTGTGTTGTTCTTTTGCTGTGATCATTAAACACTCGTAAACTGGTAAAAGACTCTAATGGCTTTGTTCTGCTGTTGCATGGCCAACCTGGGGGGGGGGGGGAAGCCATTTCTCCGAAGCCTGACACAGAGTAACCTCAAAGGACCCTGGACAGTTAAGTCCAGTCAAAGGGGACTATGGTGTTGTGGCGCTCATCTCGCTTTCAGGCCGAGGAAGCCGGCATTTGTCCACAGACAGTTTTCTGGGTCATGTGGCCAGCAGGACTAAACCGCTTCTGGCGCACAGAACAACATGACGAGCACACAGAAATGCTGGTTAGCTTCCCGCTGCAGCAGAACCTATTTATCTACTTGCACTGGGATGCTTTTTGAGCTGCTAGGTTGGCAGGAGCTGGGACAGAGCAACGGGAGCTCACCCCATCACAGGGATTTGAACCGCCAACCTTCCAATCAGGAAGCCCAAGAGGCTCAGTGGTTGAGACCACAGCACAAACCATGTCCCCTAGTCACCTCAAATGGCACGCTGAGGATAGCTGAAAGGAGCAACAGATTCGGATCCTCGGGGATTGCACCACTCACCTCACCCTGCAATTGTGTAACTGTGCAACTGAAAACCAGTGTGGTGTAGTCGTTAAGAGCACTAGACTCGTAATCTGGTGAACCAGGTTCGCTTCCCCGCTCCTCCACATGCAGCTGCTGGGTGACCTTGGGCCAGTCACACTTCTCTGAAGTCTCTCAGCCTCACTCACCTCACAGAGTGTTTGTTGTGGGGGAGGAAGGGAAAGGAGATTGTTAGCCGCTTTGAGACTCCTTAGGGTAGTGATAAAGCAGGATATCAAATCCAAACTACTACTACTACTACTACTACTACTACTACTACTACTACTCTTCTTCTTCTTCTTCTTCTTCTTCTTCTTCTTCTTCTTCTTCTTCTTCTTCTTCTTCCCTACCCCCACTGCCTCCACCTGCATAGAACATGGTAATCATGAGTTGCTTAAAGCTAGGCCATCTAGTGACTTTATCTGTTACCGGCTCATAGCTCACGCTTAGCCCCGCCAGCTCTGCGAAGCAGCCTGAACATCATTCTGGACTTCTGAGGGCTGAAAACACTAAACCGCTGCTCCCATTCCCCGGAATTAGAAAGGCTTTAAAGGTCCACAGCAATTTATACTGAAGAGGACAAAATGCCAAGTAACTGCTGTTTAATTACGTAGCAATTTAATGAGGTTTATTGGTAAATAAATTCCAGGTGATTATAGAGTAATGACATGTCCCTGCAGACTAGTGAGTAATTGCATTTATCAGATCCAAAAGGAATTTCCATATAACCTGTGCTGAGAACTGGAAGGAAGAGATAATTAGGTCTCCACGCTTTGCAACTGTATAGGTTGTTTTTTAAAAAAATAAAAAATATAGAAAATAAAAATTGTCTTCCTAGTAGAAGGTAATTACTGGGCCTAGATCATTCCTTGTCTGTGGAAAAACTGCAAGATAATAGGATGCTAAAAAGAAAGGCATCATTTCATTTTCATTGAAAAATCAACTTTGAGAATCGTATGAAATCTTCTGCATAATAAGAGTTTTAGAGCTTTAAAATGTTTATTCCCATTAAACCAGAAACTGACTCTTTCTTCCATTGTAGTTTTACTAATATGAATCTTATGATATTTTTTCTTTTTTAAAAAAGATCTTTGCCTCTCTTAGAATGTTTAGAAGAGTGTATTAATTTCATAATAGGAGAGAAATCAACATGCATCTATCCATTCTAAGGTCATAGCAACAAGGATCTTAAAATGTTGCTGTCAAACTGCCCTGCACTTGAAAGAGCTGTTAAAATATGCTATGAGCAGGTTCTTCACCAGCTACAGCAAGCGTAATGCTAACACTTGCTTAGAAAACAGACATAGATGGAAAGCACAAATGTTGAATTAATCACTGGTCTTTTTCCTTCATATATATATATATGATTTAAATAAATTTCTGTGGGGAGGTGGGGAACTAAGCATTCAAAATTAAGTCTCAAAATGACTGGAAAACTAGGAAATGAGTTCATGACATTATGGGCACCAGCCAGTAGGTACATACGAACCTGTCCATTTTGTTTTTTCACATTTTACATTTTACAAATCTTAAAATTCAGTCCTCCACATTTCTGTAGCATTTCAGTTAGTTAGTTAGTTAGTTAGTTAGTTAGTTAGTTAGGTTGTTAGGTTGTTAGGTTGTTAGGTTGTTAGGTTGTTAGGTTGTTAGGTTGTTTGTTTGTTTGTTTGTTTGTTTGTTTGTTTGTTCGTTCGTTTTCCTCCTGAAAATTTATCAGCATTTTTGTATAGGTTTCTCCTAATAAACATATTTTTATGGACACCTTTTTACAGGCGATTTCCCCAGAGGTAATGCAACGTTGCCTGTTATTCTCGCTACAGGTCTCTTAAGTCACCCTTCTCCCCCAATACTTCTGCTTCTGCGCATACCTTTTGCTTGCAGAATAGCATTGCATAATTCAGAGAATCGAGAATTATAAAACAGTAGCAACAGTGTGGCCTGCAAATCTGTTCAAGAAATGCAAACTCGGTAGTTCCTCATCAAAATGCAGGGTGACAAAATGGCAAATGAGATTCATCATGAGCAATAATAACAATAATAATAATTTATTATTTATACCCCGCCCATCTGGCTGGGTTTCCCCAGCCACTCTGGGAGGCTTCCAACAAAATATTAAAATACAATAATGCATCAAACATTAAAAGCTTCCCTAAAGAGGGCTGCCTTCAGATGTCTTCTAAAAGTCTGGTAGTTGTTGTTCTCTTTGACATCTGGTGGGAGGGCGTTCCACAGGGCGGGTGCCACTACCGAGAAGGCCCTCTGCTGCCTGGTTCCCTGTAACTTGGCTTCTCACAGTGAGGGAACCGCCAGAAGGCCCTCGGAGCTGGACCTCAGTGTCCGGGTAGAATGATGGGGGTGGAGACGCTCCTTCAAGCGGGGAAAGGGCTGTAGGTCAGTGGTAGAGCATTTGCCTTGCACACATAGCATCCCAGGTTTATTTCAGGTAGGGCTGTGAAGGAATCCTGCATGAAACCCCAGAGAGCTGCTGCCAGTCAGTGTAGACAGTATTGAGCTGGGTGGTCCAATGGTCTGACTCAGTAAAGGACTACTTTGAAGAGCAGGCTCTCCCCTGACAGCCATTCTAAGCAGATTGTCCTCAGTAAAGGACGACGCATAGGGATGCAGGTGGCACTGTGGGTTAAACCACAGAGCCTAGGACTTGCCGATCAGAAGGTCGGCAGTTCGAATCCCTGCGATGGGGTCAGCTCCTGTTGCTCAGTCCTTGCTCCTGCCCACCTAGTGGTTTGAAAGCACGTCAAAGTTCAAGTAGATAAATAGGTACCTCTCTGGCGGGAAGGTAAACGGCATTTCCGTGCGCTGCTCTGGTTTGCCAGAAGCGGCTTAGTCATGCTGGCCACATGACCCGGAAGCTGTACACCAGCTCCCTCGGCCAATAAAGCGAGATGAGCGCCACAACTCCAGAGTCGTCCACGACTGGACCTAATGGTCAGACCTTTACCTTAAAGCCATGGCCATTTGGCAAGGAAGGCGGCTACTGCGTCCGACCCAAGTTCTGCCCAAGGGCCCCGATCCTCAAGCGTCTCCCCAAATTAACCGCAAGTGGAGCAAGGAAAGGAAAGGCACTGGGTGTGGTAGCACGCCCAGCCAGGTTCCCAGCTCTGCCCTTCTCCTCTGCCTTTCCCACCCCACCCCTCCCTGCCCCATCTCCCAGATTTTCTGCGTTCATCCACGGGTGATTTTACTATTATTATTGTGTTTTGGTTTTTTTGGTTCCCTTCCGAAATGATGTAACTTTAATTAATTTTAATTGCGTGATTAATTTAATTGAAACACTGAGGGGGGGAATTAAAAGAGCACCCATTAAAAAGGGTGTAATTAACACCGAGGCTGCCATGCAAAGAGGCCGGAATGGAGTAAGTAAGGAGAAGGGGATGAAAAGAGAGACTTGCACGTTGTGTACTTCTGAGTCAGAGCAGGAATCCTTCTGTGCTCGCTTGCCCCACCCTGGCCCCTCTTCATTTGGCGTGACATTGCACTAGCCCTCAAGGAGTTATGTGGAAGGAGGTGTGGTTGCAGCAGAAGGCTTTGCAGGGTAAGAAGCAGAGAGGAGATCTGGAAAGGGTGCCGCACGGTTAAGACGTTTGAGCCTTGCCTTGCTTTCCTGACAATAACTGCGTGATCTTGTCTGTGCTGCTCCAAGCAGAGGGAATAAGAGAAATGTTCCTACCTCGAGGGCCTGAGATTGTAGAGTCAAGAGGACTAGGGAAGGACCCAGAGTTAATTTCTATACGACACCTTGCCATTCCAGGCTTGCGATTTAATGTCGCTATCATATTAAATAGCAAACCCCATGGCAGAAGTGTTCCTGGATGCTGCCACCTTCAGATCGTAGGTGGAGGGATGGTGAGTTTAAAAGCTTTCCCCCTTTAAAAATCAAATCAAATCAATGAACCTAGAAAACAGTAAAGTTGACAAATACAGTGGTACCTCTGGTTGCAAATTTAATTCGTTCCGGAGGTCCGTTCTTAACCTGAAACCGTTCTTAACCTGAGGTATCACTTTAGCTAATGGGGCCTCCTGCTGCTGTTGCCACACTGCCACCACACAATTTCTGTTCTCATCCTGAGGCAAATTCTTAAACTGAGGTACTACTTCCAGGTTAGCAGAGTCTGTAACCCGAAGTGTTTGTAACCTGAGGTGTTTGTAACCAGAGGTACCACTGTATATTAATAACAATATAAAAACTTGACCATGTTGAAATGTTCAAGCATAGGTTTCTCCCACACATAGAATTGGAGAGTTGGAAGGGACACCAAGGGTCATCCAGTCCAACCCACTGCAATGTATGAATCTTTTGCCCAATGTGGGACTCAAACTCAGAACCCTGAAATGAAGAGTCTCATGATCTACCACCTTTCTGGGTGTACTCAGATGCATGCAGATATATAGTTAATAACAGCACTGCCGGGTCAGGCCAATGGCCTATCTAGTCCAGCATATATTTATACATAGTGTCAGAGCTGCTTCCAGATCCTAGCTCACAGAGGATCACGCTAGCCAGCAATCACTTTGTAAAAGTCTTTATTGAGTTACAGTTTCCATTCTCCAGCTGCTGCGTGCAACTCTACGTCTTATGGGTTAGACCGGCGAAGCTCCGTCTGAGTCTCCGCCCCTTGTACACCAACTTAATATCCTAGCCTTACTCCACCTTTTCCGCCTGACTGTTCTTCTCTGGGTCCCTCTGCCCCCCTGGGTCTCTTCCTTCCTGGATTCTTCTGACGCCGACCCCCCGGACCCTCCTGCCTCCTTGCGCCAGGCTTTCGGACCTGGCTCCCTTTCCGGGCTGCTTACTGCGCCACCTTCCTGTGCATTTGAACTTGGCGCGTGCGCCCAACCTTCCACTTTCCGTCTGACCGTTTCTTCGCTCCCCGATGGAGGTGTGGCCACTCCTGACTCGTGCCCTCCCTCCTGTTGTGAGCTGCCAGCGCTTGATACCTGACGCCCTTCCTCTCCCCTGCTCTCTGTTGGTGACGCTGGTCCCGATTTCCAACTGCTCCCCTCTGAGCCCCCTCTGGCCCTTTCCTCCTGGGGTGTCCCCCTAGGCTCCCCCCTTGCCCTGGCCACTGGTGCTCCTTTCTGTGAATCTTCTGATTCACTGGAAAGACTCTGAGATCTCGGGTCGTCGTCATCACTCATCCTTTCTTCTGCCTCCTCCCCCTCGCTCTCTGTTTCCTCCCTTGCCCTTGCCTCTGCTCCTGAACCCCTGACACATAGGTAAAGGGATGCGGGTGGCACTGTGGCCTAAACCACTGAGCCTCTTGGGCTTGCTGATCAAAAGGTTGGCAGTTCGAATCCACACAATGGGGTGAGCTCCTGTTGCTCTGTCCCACCTCCTGCCCACCTAGTTTGAAAGCATGCCAGTGCAAGTAGATAAATAGGTACTGCTGCAGCAGGAAGGTAAGCAGTGTTTCTGTGCTCTCTGTTTCCATCACGGTGTCCCATTGCACCATCAGTGGTTTAGTCCTGCTGGCCACATGAGCCGGAAAGCTGTCTGTGGACAAACGCCAGCTCCCTTGGCCTGAAAGCAAGATGGGCGCCACAACCCCATAGTCGCCTTTGATGGGACTTAACCATCCAGGGGTCCTTTACCTTTTATGTATACAGTGGTACCTCTGGTTACAAACAGGATCTGTTCCGGAGCCCCGTTCGCAACCTGAGCAGAACACAACCCATGTCTGCGCACGCGCAGGTCACATGATTTGCCTCTTCTGCGCATGCATGTGATGTCATTTTGCACATTTGGGCATGCGCGGGTGGCAAAACCCGGAAGTAACCCATTCCGTTACTTCCGGGTCGCCACGGGATGCAACCTGAAGACACTCAACATGAAGCAAACGCAACATGAGGTATGACGAAAGAGAGAGAGAGATATACACACATATACATATACACACATACACACACACAAACAAACAAACAAACAAACAAACAAACAAACCATAAAACAATAAAACATTAAACACCAAACTTCCCTGTACACAGATGTCTTCAGATGTCTTCTACAGGTTGTATAGTTACTAGGCTCAGGGGTCACATAACTCCATAGCCTCCAACATTTCTCTGATGAAAATAGGGACGTCCTAAGGAAAAACGGGACGTGCCAGGATCAAATCAGAATCTGGGATGGCTTCTGTAAATCTGCGACTGTCCCTGGGAAATAGGGACACTTGGAGGGTCTGCAGTCAGTTGTACCACATCATCTGTGGCTTGGGCAAAATTATTCTTAAGGGCAGGTTCACATGTAGGCATGATTTCAATTTTAATGTTGAATGTGCAGAAAACAAGATTGGTTGGTTTCTTTGCTTTAAAAAAAATATTCTGAGGTCCTTGGAGGAAATGAGACTTTCCTTTTGATTCCATTGCCATCTTCCCCCCACCCACCCCCACCCCAGTAGGGTTCCTGTGTCACTGGGAGGAGAGGAAGAAATCCAACAGGTAAAGCATTTCCCATGGCTTAGGAATAAAGTAGTGGGTATTGAAGTCTCATCTGTAGAATTTGGTCTATCATGCATCATGGGCCAGAGATAGGTAGAAATGCTAATCTCAAAAACCCTAAACTCCAGAAGACACAATAATAATATCGAGCAGTTGCGTGTTCAGACCCAGAGACCTCCCCTCTAAATAAAAACACAATTGACTCAAATTTTAGTTTTGGTTTTTGGCAGAATTTAGGCCACAACTTTATTGATTACAGAAGGTGAGTGGTTGCATAGGCTCTGGTTCAACTAGCTCCCTGTACCCTTTCAGGCAGCGCTGACCCAGGGCACCAACATAGGTCAGCCAAGGGTGAACACCTGCGGTAGGTAGAAAGCCCGGGAACAGACTATGTCCACTCCCCAGATGCTCCCCTGGACTCAGGCACAGGTACAACACCCTTTTGGAGTTGACCAAACCAAGTTGAGTCCCTGGATTCCTTTAACGGAATACCCTTCACATAGGGATGGCGAGACCGTTCTCCCATCCCTATCACCTGAACCAGAGCCTATCCGCAACCTTACAAGTTGTGACGATTTGCTACGCGGCAGGTGAAACCCAAATGGCAACAGCCAAACAGCCAAGTGGGGAGAATTCCTGCCGTGCCCCTGTCCCAACGACAGACGACAAGTGACGGCATAGCAAGGTCAATCGCAGAATACCCTAAATATAGGGAGAGGTGGGCGGGTGTTCCATTTGCATGAGCCAAAAGAGAATGTCTGGGTCATGTGCAAGGGATTAAATAGGTCCCTCGAATAGTTTAGGCTGCACCCCATTGGTCAGATTACACCCAGCAACAAGGGACCTACCATTTCAGGTGTTGTGGCTATCCAAGAGACCCACCCACCCACCACCAGGTCGTTGGTCTTCAGGTCTCACCGCAACACATGCCCTCTTTTAGGGAGGACACGCTTTAGCGTAAACACATTATTTGTTGTGCAGTGGGTTAAACCACAGAGCCTAGGACTTGCCGATCAGAAGGTCAGCAGCTCGAATCCCTGCGATGGGGTGAGCTCCCATTGCTCAGTCCCTGCTCCTGCCAACCTAGCAGTTTGAAAGCATGTCATCGTGCAAGTAGATAAATAGGTACCACTCTGGTGGGAAGGTAAACGGCATTTCCATGTGCTGCTCTGATTCGCCAGAAGCGGCTTAGTCATGCTGGCCACATGACCCGGAAGCTGTATGCCGGCTTCCTCAGCCAATAAAGCGAGATGAGCGCCGCAACCCCAGAGTCGGTCATGGCTGGACTTAATGGTCAGGGGTCCCTTTACCTTTACCTTTAAACCTTGCAACAACCTTGTGAGGTAAGCCAGTACTTCAAATCCTCATGCTGGGAACCCTCAACTCCGGGAAACACAATAATGAGACCTGGCATTTTAGAGTGGCATTGCATCCTGTTCTTTTGGTCATCCTTGCGACAACATCCCTGCAAGGTAGAGCAGCGTCATTAACCCCATTTTGCAGACGGCATGGGCGAGGCTCAGAGGAGGGCCGCCTCGTGTGTTCCCAGCCGAGGGAAGCTTCAGACCTACGTGAGCTGCGGCTCAGCCTCTTAACCACTTTGCTGCATCACAGGCTAGGCCACCCCTGAGAAACTGGGTGAAAGAGGCCGGTCCTTTCCAGAACATTAATGAATTCCCTCCCGTCAAGCTTTTATGGGGCAGGCCTCTCCTGGCATCGTTTGAAAATGCGCCTTTTCTCCGTGATTAGTTTCCTTTCCCCCGCTCCAAACAGGTGTGTCAGGCTGTGTGAAAGGGAAGGGCTAAGAGAGACAATGAAGCTTTCTGCACATTCAGGAGCTCTGTGGAGTGTGGGGAAAGAGCTTTGGGGTTTGCCCAGCCCCTCACAGCTCCACCCTGACACCGCCCCACTCCTCTGTGAGATCATTCCTTCGAGGGGAAGAAATTAAATTGAGGGTAGTTTAAGCCGCTCACTGTCTCCCTCCCCCCCTCTATATATATATACACACACACACATACATATGGAAAATGAGCCAGGTTTTTGTGCAATCTCTAATTACTGCCGCAGGTTCCAAGTTGGCAGCGAGAGGCAGGATTCCTGAGGCTGACTGCTGTTAGAGATCAGGGAGACACCCTTGGTGGAGTTTGTATTTCTTTAAAAAAAGAAGAAGAATAAATAAGGGTACTGGGTGCAGGTAATGTGGGGCAGATCTCTATCTCATTTACAACAGGGGAAAGCCTGGAAAAAAATAGATGTGAAAAGCCACAACAACAACAACAGTTACACTGCAGCAAAACATTGCAGTGCAGTCAGTGCTGCCATTCAGGGTATTGCAATCCATTCTCCCAACCCAGTTTCCCAGTTTTTCCCTGCAGCAGATCGAATTCTGTGGCCGCTGAGCTTACGTAGGACCAGTCTGGATAGTTAGCCTTGGTGAAGACTTGACGTTTTCATCCCCAAAAAGGTTTTTGAGTTTTTGCTGAAATGAGGCTGCATTTTAATGTTGTATTTTAATCTTGTTTTTAAGTTGTATTTCAATCAATTTGTTTTATATTTGGTGTTAGCCGCCCTGAGCCCGGTCTTGGCTGGGGAGGACGGGGTATAAATAATAATAATAATAATTATTATTATTATTATTATTATTATTATGGCATCTTCACTGTGGGTTTCCCCTCTGCTGCCATTTCAGCGCCTGCTCAAGAACCTCTTACTTCCAACCAGCCTTGTAAGTAGAGATCTTTATGCCATTCTGCATCTGCATTGGTGCTCTTTTAACCAGGTAGTTTTTGCATTGAATATGGCAGGGGTGCCCAAACTTCTTTCAGAGAGGGCCAGATTTGATGAAATGAACATGCGTTGAGATTTTTTTAGGATTGACGTTTACCCCAAAGTTGTGCCTTCCATGGTTCCAGTTACAGGTATCTGAAGAAGTGTGCATGCACACAAAAGCTCATACCAAGAACTAACTTAGTTGATCTTTAAGGTGCTACTGGAAGGAATTTTTTTATTTTTACCCCAAAGTTGTAGAGCTTACCCCAGGACATATACTGCCACAGGGGCCAGATTACATTGACTGGCGGGTCGGATTATGCCCCCAAAGCGGACTTGGGACATGCCTGGTATATGGGCTTGTTCTTATATGTTTGTGTTGTTTTATATATGGAAGTGTTTGTAATAGTTTCTTATAGCTGCGACTATTCCATTTGTTTTTGTCATTGCACAGCTCATTGTTGCAACCTGCCCTTGGAACCCTAAGTTAAAGGACGGGAAATTAATCTAATAAACAAATAATGCATGGAGCACAGGTTAGGTGACCTCCAGCCCTAAATCTCCTGGATTCTATGGCAATAAATGCAGAACATGATCTCTGATATGTTACCCTGGTGCAAAAGCAATCATTTAACCAGCACAGGACAACTTTCTGAGTATTGATGCCCATGATTTTTTTTAAAAAAAACAGCATTCTGATTCTGATTTTGCTTTCATTTATTTTCCTGGAAGTTCTTAGTCATGGTATCTGCACCAGGTGGGAGCTGCCAACACTCTGAGTCATCCTACCTGGCTGAAAAAAGACTGCTCTCCCACTTCTCAATGCATTAATTGCACTACAATTATATTAATCAAGATAATTGCCAGACCCCTGCAGGTAATAGTAAGTTTCTAATGAGGCCCTTAGTGCGAAACAAGCTGTCCTGCCCTGCCCTACATTTTTCTACACCCTGGTCTTCCCCTCCACGCCCCCTGAACTCTTTTTTTTTAAATAATAATAATAATACAACCCCAAACATCTGTTCTTGCAAACACATCCACCTCCCAGCTCCTGAGGGGCACCAGCAAATTTATTTTATACAGTATTTATTTATTTATTTATTTATTTATTTATTTATTTATTTAATACAGTATCCCTGCTTCACATTATAAATACATAGCAAGGTGCCAGAGCTGAGGCACAGCCCCTGTTACACCCTCCATCAAGTATCACTGTCTGCACAGATGCTTCTACACCTCAGTGCCAGGAGCGCTGAGCTTGCGCTGTTGAACATGCATTCACATCTAAAAAAAATATAACCAGCAGGACCTGCAACAAAATGTTGCAGTGTGGAGAGCTACTGTATATGTGACCAGTGGCGTAGCGTGGGTTGTCATCACCTGGGGCAAGGCAAGTAATTTGCGCCCCCTAACCCATGGATTTGCGCCCCCTAACCCTAACCCCCAGATGTTGCACCCGGTGCGGCCGGCCCCCCCTGCACCCCCCACGCTACGCCACTGTATGTGACTGCTATGACTTCTTCCAATCTCGTCTCACGCTGTGCTGGTTTTCTGCTCCCCACCCCACAAATGGCTCAGGACCACAATATCTCAAGGACCACCTCTTCCCATATGAACCTATCCAGATCCTGAGATCATCTTCTGAGGCCCTCCTTCGTGTGCCTCCTCATCGAGAGGTCTGGAGGGTGGCAACACGAGAACAGGGCCTTCTCTGCAGCGGCTCCCCAACTGTGGGATGCTCTCCTCAGGGATATTCACCTGGTGCCTTCATGATACACCTTTAGGCGCAAGGCAAAAACGTTCCTTTTCAACCAGGCCTTTGGTTGATCTGATTTACATCCTATGCCTTGTGCCATTTTAAAATGTGGTTTGGGGGGGGGCTATTGGGTTGTTGTGTGGGATGCGGGTGGAGCCGTGGGTTAAACCACAGAGCCTAGGGCTTGCCGATCAGAAGGTCGGCAGTTCGAATCCCCGCAATGGGGTGAGCTCCCGTTGCTCTGTCCCTGCTCCTGCCAACCTAGCAGTTCGAAAGCACATCAAAGTGCAAGTAGATAAATAGGTACCACTCCAGAGGGAAGGTAAACGGCATATCCGTGCACTGCTCTGGTTCACCAGAAGCGGCTTAGTCATGCTGGCCACATGACCCGGAAGCTGTACGCCGGCTCCCTTGGCCAATAAAGTGAGATGAGTGCTGCAACACCAGAGTCGGTCACAACTGGACCTAATGGTCAGGGGTCCCTTTACTTTATTTGGTTGTTGTTGCTTTTTTATTATGTATTTTGCATGTTCAGACCCAGAAACCTCCCCCCTAAATAAATTCACACATGACTCAAATTTTAGTTTTGGTTTTTGGCAGAATTTATGCCACAATTTTATTGATTACAGAAGGTGAGTGGTTACATAGGCTCTGGTTCGACTAGCTCCCTGCCATACAGGTAGTGCTGATCCAGGGCACCAACATAGGTTAGCCAAGCGTGAACACCTGGGTAGGCGAATAGCTGGGAACAGACTATATTCACCACCCAGATGCCCCCTGGACTCAGGGACGGGTACAACCCTCTCTCAGGGGTTGACCAACCCATCGAGTCCCTTGATTCCTTTAACGGAATACCTTCCACATAGGGATGGTGAGAGCGTTCTCCCATCCCTATCACCTGCACCAGAGCCTATCCTGGATTCCTTTAACGTAATACCCTTCACATAGGGATGGCGAGAGCTTTCTCCCATCCCTATCACCTGCACCAGAGCCTATCCGCAACCTTACAAGTTGTGACAATTTGCTACGCAGCAGGCGAAACCCAAATGGCACCAGCCAATCAGCCAAGTGGGGGAAATTCCTGCTGTGCCCCTGTCCCAATGACACACGGCGGCATAGCAAAGTCAAGCGCAAAGCCCTAAAAGTAAGGAGAGGTGGGCGGGTGTTCCAAATGCACACGCCGAAAGAGGAAGCTCTGGGTCATGTGCATGGGCATAAATAGGTCCCTCTAACCATTCTGACTCCTTCCCATTGACCAGATTGCACCCAGCTTCGAGGGACCTACCAATCAGGTATTGTAGCTGACCAATCGTACCCACAGAGTGTCGGTTTTCCAGGTCTCTCCGCAATACATGCCCTCTTTAAGTGAGGACCTGATTTGTGGTTTTATATCTTGATTTCATTCTATGAAATGAATGAAAGGCCCCTGGGGATCAGGTGTTATATAAATTCAATAAAATAATAATAATAAATAAACAGTCAGTTAGCTTCCACAGCCGACATCGTCAGTCCTCCCTGATTTTGTTTCCATAGCCTTTGTCTCCTTAGAGATGGGTGGTTGATATTTGCAAATATTTCTGTAGTACTCCAAAACTCGGGGTTAATCATAGAATCATAGAATCATAGAGTTGGAATAGACCACAAGGGCCATCGAGTCCAACCCCCTGCCAAGCAGGAAACACCATCAGAGCACTCCTGACATATGGTTGTCAAGCCTCTGCTTAAAGACCTCCAAAGTAGGAGACTCCACCACACTCCTTGGCAGCAAATTCCAATGTCGAACAGCTCTTACTGTCAGGAAGTTCTTCCTAATGTTTAGGTGGAATCTTCTTTCTTGTAGTTTGGATCCATTGCTCCGTGTCCGCTTCTCTGGAGCAGCAGAAAACAACCTTTCTCCCTCCTCTATGTGACATCCTTTTATATATTTGAACATGGCTATCATATCACCCCTTAACCTCCTCTTCTCCAGGCTAAACATGCCCAGCTCCCTTAGCCGTTCCTCATAAGGCATCGTTTCCAGGCCTTTGACCATTTTGGTTGCCCTCCTCTGGACATGTTCCAGTTTGTCTGTGTCCTTCTTGAACTGTGGTGCCCAGAACTGGACACAGTACTCCAGGTGATGTCTGACCAGAGCAGAATACAGTGGCACTATTACTTCCCTTGATCTAGATGCTATACTCCTATTGATGCAGCCCAGAATTGCATTGGCTTTTTTAGCTGCCGCGTCACACTGTTGGCTCATGTCAAGTTTGTGGTCAACCAAGACTCCTAGATCCTTTTCACATGTACTGCTCTCAAGCCAGGTGTCCCCCATCTTGTATTTGTGCCTCTCATTTTTTTTGCCCAAGTGCAATACTTTATATTTCTCCCTGTTAAAATTCATCTTGTTTGTTTTGGCCCAGACCGGGCCCAAGACAGAACCCTGTGGCACCCCACTAGTCACTCTTCTCCAGGATGAAGAGGAACCATTGATGAGCACCCTTTGGGTTCGGTCAGTCAGCCAGTTACAAATCCACTGAGTGGTAGCATAGTCAAGACCGCATTTTACCAGCTTCTTTACAAGAATATCATGGGGCACCTTGTCAAATGCCTTGCTGAAATCAAGGTAGGCTACATCCACTGCATTCCCTTCATCTACCAGGCTTGTAATTCTGTCAAAAAACAAGATCAGGTTAGTCTGACATGACTTATTGCTAGTCTGACATGAGGAGATTTTTAAACAGAGGTTGGGTGGCCATCTGTCCTGGATGATTTAGCTGAGATTCCTGTATTGCAGGGGGTTGGACTAGATGACTCATGGGGTCCCTTCAAAATTCTATGATACTATGCTGAGACCTCCCTCTTGCACGTAAGTAGACTTATTTGGGCTGCCTAACACTACTAAGCAGTGGCGTAGCATGGGGGGTGCAGGGGGGCCGGCCGCACCGGGCTCAACATCTGAGGGTTAGGGTTAGGGGGCGCAAATACATGGGTTAGGGGCGCAAATTACTTGCCTTGCCCCGGGTGCTGACAACCCACGCTACGCCACTGCTACTAAGCACCTATGTTTGCTATTAGCGGGAGCAATCAACAGCTCATATGAACGTCGCTATCTGAGAGCAAAGGCTGTAGCCCAGCAGTTAGGATATCTGCTTTGCATCCAGAAGGTTCAATCATCACCATCTCTAGGTAGGAATGTCCCCTGCCTGAAACATGGTGAATCAATGCTTTTGGTACTGTGTTTGGTTCTGGTTTTCAGGGGACGGGGCATTGGTATTGTAAGTAGCTATGAGGCTTTTTGTAAAAAAAAAAAAAAAAAGGATTAAATTTATTTAATAATAATAAAAATACTAACCCCGTGCCATGATAAAATGGGGCTTGCTTGGCAAATAGCACACAGCATAAGTTCTGCAGCAGATCAGATAGCTCTGGATAACTCAAGCAAACAAGCCAAGCTGCATGCCGCAGGGTTTTCATACATTGTCACAGAAGCCACAAGGACCAAGAGTTAAAATTTGGTTGCAGAGTGTTTGATTTCCCAATCTTAATAATGCATTGCATTTCCTTACTTTTCCACGCTTGGTTACTCAACCTTAAAAGTGCATTAAAGCAGAGTTACTCACCTGGAATGAAAATTAGCTTGCGTAGGTTTACTTGAGTATCCGTTGAAGGAAAACATTTTGTTGATTTGCCGGGAGGCTTTTGGGGAGGAAAGGGGGGAAATAAAGATGAAAATGTGAATTCAGGTTAATAAATCAAGGGTCCCTGAGAGTGGACTGGAATGATAATTTCAGAAACCTTCTTAACAATATGGACACAACCCAGCCAGAGCTAAGGGCCTTGATCCATCGGCAAATGCATGTCACCATAGAGCTATAGCCATGCTACCCCATTCAGTTCATCATCGGTAGTGCTGATCATCTTCTCGGAAGGAAGGACAAGAGATTCCAGCTCCCAATGAGACAATCAACAAAGTCACTGATTATTTGAATGGCATGGCTATGTGTCCTCAGCCGCTGGATCAAAGCAGAAACTCTAAAGTACCTCAACAACCACTTCCTTCCATATGAACCAACCCAGACCCTGAGAACATTTTCTGAGGCCCTTCTTTGTGCGCCTCCTCCTGGAGAAGTCCGGAGGATGGCAACACGAAAACGGGCCTTTTTTGCAGTGGCACCCCATTTGTGGAATGCTCTCCTCAGGGAGATTCAGCTGGCGTCTTCATTATACAGTGGACGCTTGAGTTGCAAACGTGATCCGTGTGGGATGCACGTTCGCAACCCGCAGCGTTCGCAACCCACGCCTGCGTGTCTGCGCACACACGGGTTGCGATGCGGTGCTTCTGTGCATGCGCAAAGTGCAATTTAGCGTTTCTGAACATGCCTGACCACCGAAACCCGGAAAAACGCAACCTGAAGCGGCTGTAACCCGAGGTATGACTGTACACCTTTAGATAGGGAGCGAGTGGCACTGTGGTCTCAACCACTGAGCCTCTTGGGCTTGCTGATCAGAAGGTTGGCGGTTCGAATCCCCGTGATGGGGTGAGCTCCTGCTGCTCTGTCCCAGCTCCTGCCAACCTAGCAGTTCGAAAGCACACCAGTGCAAGTAGATAAATAGGTACCGCTGCAGCAGGAAGGTAAACGGCGTTTTCATGTGCTCTGGTTTCCGTCATGGTGTTCTGTTTCGCCAGAAGCGCCAGAAGCAGTTTAGTCTGGTGGTTTTGCACCAGAAGCTGGCCACATGACCCGGAAAACTGTTTGTGGACAAACACTGGCTCCTTCGGCCTGAAAGTGAGATGAGCACCGCACCCCATAGTCACCTTTGACTGGACTTAACCATCCAGGGGGCCTTTCCGTTTATACCTTTAGGCATCAGGCAAAGCATGTGTCATCTGTCGTTGGGACAGGGGCATGGCAGGAATTTTCCCCACTTGGCTGAAAACTGCCAAAAACCAAAACTAAAATTTGAGTCGGTTGTGTTTGTATTTAGAGGGGAGGTCTCTGGGTCTGAACACGCAAATGTGGAAAACCACATTTAAGATGGGGAGGAAACGAAAAACCGGGAGAAACAAAATTGACAGATCCCTCTGTAACAATGCAACAATGCCATGGCTGGTGTGTTCCTCTCTGTGTGTGAGGCCCCTCCATAAGTGGGGCCAGTAGCAACAAGACAGGCCCAATATGTTTTGCTGCCTGAGCAAATGACAAGATGGCGTCCCTCCCAGAAGCCAGCTGGGATGGCAGTTGAATCTCACATCAGCACAGGTGATGAGACAACATCCTTCACTGCACCTGAGACAGCAGCCCAAGTTAGGAGGCCCATTTTGCTGCCTGAGGTGAAAGACCAAGATGGCACATTTCCCATTCTGTGCACAAAATCAGACTAGACTGTTGATTCTTTCTTCAGCACTGGCGATGAAACAGTCCCCCACCTCACCCTAGGTCAGCAGGATAGCTTTAGCGGCTGCAGGGCAGACCACCCGGCACACATTTCTAGCCATTTTCCGCCCCTCAGAATTTGCCGCCTGAGGCAGCTGCCTCACTCTGCCTGGTGGTAAACCCAGCTTTGCACACATCATATTTTGCCCCCTCAGTCCTGTCTCCCTCCCCTGCTTTCCCCATCCTTTGTGGTCCACCTTGCAAATTATTATTTTTTGTTCTTTTCAACCCTCCAGTGCAGGAGAAAGAGAAATAATTTCGCAGATGCATTTCTCAAACGGTTGGGGACCAACCCATCTCCTGCTGTGTTTAGAAGCCACACAGGGAAAAGGGGTGACTTGTTCCATGCGTGTGTTGGCTTTCTGTCTGGTGCAGTGGAA